>NC_080720.1:27900851-28025851 GCF_019097595.1 Hemibagrus wyckioides
AAGTCAACTTAGCCTCATATATTTTATATTTTTTATTTATGGATTTTATTGTATGGACCTTGGGGCATTACGATGATTGAGTATAGCGTTAATGACAGGGTTGCCAAATTGAGCTAAACTCCTCAGGACCACCAATGAACTCTAATACGGGGAAGCACGGTGGCTTAGTGGTTAGCACTGTTGCCTTACAGCAAGAAGGTCCTGGGTTCAAGTAGGCAGGGGCACCTGTTTCTGTGTGGAGTTTGCATGTTCTCGCCGTGCCTGCATGGGTTTACTCCGGGTACTCCAGTTTCCTCCCACAGTCCTAAAACATGTATATCAGGTTGATTGGTAATTCTAAATTGCCCGTGTGTGTGGTTGTCTGTCTATATGTGTGGCCCTGTGATGGACTGGCGACCTGTCCAGGGTGTACCCCTGCCTTTCGCCCAATGTGCACTGGGATAGGCTCCAGCAGATCCCCATGACCCTAATTAGGAATAAAGTGGGTATAGACAACAAATTGTATGTGAACTGTTCTCTTTTAATATATGCTGCAAAGACTGGAAGAAGGAAAGAGGGATTATAATTATAAAGCGGGTAATGTCCATCCTTCAGAAATGCCTGAGCAGCACAGTGATCTAGTTTCTATGTGAATAAGAAAATGTGTCTGCTAATCTTTTCTAATGCCTTATATTTGTTCTAGTTTTAGGCCTTTTGTGTGGTTTTGAGATGTAGCTGGGATGGGATGGGCATTGTGCTGAAACCTGGCAACCATTTTTAATGACATTAGCTTTTCTGTGTGAAACTCAGCAGCTGTATTGAACAAAGGTACATCCAAATCCACTCATTATAAGCTGCTAGTTTGTGTGCTGCATGAATGTATGAGTTTTCTGTGCACAAGCTAGGTTGACAAAGGAGGTTTATAAAATATTGAAGAAAAGCACTTTGCTAACAATTTATGAGGAAGGATCTTTTCCAGAGTAATTCTAAATTGCCCATAGGAGTGAGTGTGAGTGTGTGTGGTTGTCTGTCTATATGTGTGGCCCTGTGATGGAGTGGTGACCTGTCCAGGGTGTACCCCTGCCTTTCGCCCAGTGTGTGCTGAGATAGGCTCCAGCAGATCCCCATGACCCTAATTAGGAATAAAGCGGGTAAAGTCAACGGATGGATGGATCTTTTCCAAAGTGTTTGTGATGCTGTTTTTGTTTTGTTTTCTTTTGTTTGGAAAGGGGTAAAATATGTATGTAAACAAAACAATTAAGGGGTAAAAAATGTATGTAAACAAAACAGTTCTTTGTAAAAAATAAAAAATAAAAATTCCCTTTTAAAAGTTATTTATAGTTAAAATGCACCTGAACTAAAATGCTAGACAGTTATTCTTTTTATTTTGTTTTATCTTATTTACATAATGAATTTTTACACACTCAATCAATTATCGAAAAGTTCTCTAAAACTACTTTCGATTAGTTTTGCCTGAAGAACAGTCAATCCGTGTTTCAACAAAAACTCTTGTCAGTTACAATCCCCCCCCCAAAAAATCCCGCCTTCTTGATTGTAATTGGCTAGACTCACTCAACACTGACACCCGATTGGATCGAAAACGCTATACGTGTGCTTAACTTGATAATTGGACAGATTCGACGTCGATCACGTTGCTGCGTCAAACCAAAATGCACAACAGAACGGCGAGCCTGACGGATCAGCCAATCATCCGTCAGAAGGGGCGGAGTTAACCGGAATACGGGTGGGAAGAAAACAAATAAACGCCTCTTGACAGCAGGCTGAGACAGAAAGACGGAAAAGAGCGTTGACAACGGCGCGTGAAGGATAACACACACACACACACACACACACACAGGAGTTATTGTTTGTGTAGCTGAGCGGAGAAACTCGTCCGTTTTTAACACAAAAGTGTTTTCCTGGCTGTTGTGTATGGAAAATGAGGACGGTAAGATGATTGATTAGTTGTTTGTGTGTTTTTTAGATGTTAAAAAAGCCTGATTTAGGGCTTAGTTTGAAGCAGAGTCATGCTGGTCACTAAGCCCCGGGTTTATTTACTCAACACAGTGGGACTAAGGTCAACTTTTTCTTATAGGCCGTTTATTATTTATATTTATGTTTAGAATGTTTAATTACACATAAACATTTCAGGAATTTGAATACAAGCCAATCTCACAGCTGTCATGTCAGTTATTTGTCTCCTTTTTCAGCACAACATGATGTTTATTAAAGTGCTCACGTGCTGATCTCAAATGTGTGTGTGTGTGTGTGTGTGTGTGTGTGTCTTTAGAAGGTGTAATGTTCTCCACTGTCACCAAAACCATGATCCCATAACAGATCTTGTCTTAAACCTCTTTAAAGTGATGTGTCATGTGTGTGAGTTTAGTCAGTGACTTGGCATTTTACTGAACATTATTCATGCCATAGCTGTGTGAAGGGGTGTGTGTCTGCTTCAGCATGTGTGTGTCTGAGTGTGTGTGTTTGTCTGCCTCTGTGTCTGCGTTTGTGTCTGTAACTGCTTGTGTGTGTCTCTGCATCTGCATGTGTGTCTGAGTGTGTGTGTGTATGTCTCTGCTTCTGCGTGTGTGTCTGCTTCTGCACATGTGTGTCTTTTTGCATGTGTGAGTCTGCATATGTGTGTGTCTGTGTGTGTGTGTCTGCGTATGTGTGTGTCTGTGTGTGTGTATGTGTGTCTGTGTGCGTGTGTCTGCATATGTGTGTGTCTGTGTATGTGTGCATGTGTCTGCATGCGTGTGTGTGTGTGTGTGTCTCTTGCATGTCTCTGTTTTATGATCTCAGTCTCTGTTTACAGGACGTTCCTGATATCAGTCATCGCCGGACAGATGCTGGAGAAGGACAGGAGTAAATGGCGCTGAGCTCCAGGTAAGATTTCAGAATTCAGAGTCACTTAGTAAAGTAGAAGTGTTTCAGGAAGAGGGAGACATTCTGTTTAAGCAGCGTGGACTAAAGATCCTGACTTGAAATCCCATTCTCTTTACACTGTAGTACAGTCTTTTTCATGAGTACACTTATAAACTTCTAACCTCAGCATCTTCGGTCAGTTGGTTGTACTGTGATTATGTAGCTGGTCATCATGGTTTTCCAGTCTTTTTTGTACAATGGACCGGTTTGATACCGGACAATTTTTCCACGGCCCCCGGGGTTTGATAGGGGGAGCTCTCTAGGGTCAAGCAAATGTTTCTGATATAAAAGTTATTCTGATATAACTATATTTAAGACATTTTTGTTTCTGATAAAAATCTATAAACTCTATTAAACTATATATTACTATATAACTATTTTGTGCTCCAACCGATGCCATGCTTGCTGATATTGTGGTCTATAACTCCTCCCCGAACTGACCGCTGCCCCCTCTCATTGGCTGTAGGTCATCACCGATGTGTTTTTCAGTCAGAACTCCTTTCACACTGCACGACTTTGAGTAGCCGACAGGTCCAGATATTTACCATGCCAAATATGCCAAACCCCTGCTCCACATACTTTTGGCATCTCATACAGACTTTGCTGAACTGGAACATGTTTCTGTTTTGGATGTGTTTCAGTCAGTGTAGAAAACATTTAAAGAATCTGTCCCGTCTGTGGACATTCTGACAGCTGCTATCTGATTATAGACCGAAATATTTAGCCGTGTGTCCATTCAGCCGTCCGTCAACTCGATCAAACCCTGGCATTGACTGTAAGAGAAACTCGCTGTTGGTTTAGAACGATTTCAGACATCTTCAGGGAGACTTGCCCAGCGTCTTTTACTGGTTGCTCGTTACTCTGCATGCTCTTTACAGGGAGCAAGGAAAAATAAGAACAATTAAAAAAAACTCTTGTCACGTATACGCATCCACACACAACATTGTTCTTACGGACGCTTCAAAATCTCATCCGTGATGCCGTTCTGTTTGCTGGCGAATGTAAAGACTTCCTGTTTTGTCGTGTCTTTCTGGACAAAGAAAATTCCATACATTCCGTTCATGTCCAAATGAAAACAGAGGTAGAGTTGGGGAGCTTTTTATCTTTTTTTTATTTATTTTCTGGAGCACATTCGGCACAGTGCATTTAATTCCATCTCTTTTAAAGTATAGACAATGAGAAATGGTGATGGATTAAACGCTACAGAGATTCTATAGAGAAGAGATCTTTTAGTAAACAGTATTATATATTTTAATGGAATATTGTCTATCATAAAAAGTTAGATAAACATCATGAGAAATATTGAAATCATTTATATATATATATATATATATATATATATCTCAGCAGTACCCAAGTATGATTACACAGAAAGGTTGAGCATGAACATGGCCACAGTGCAGTTAGCCAAAGGTCATTTACAATTCAAATGTAGACCTTCTAAGAAAACTGTTACCTCAGAAGGGGTAGGGTGGCGGTGCCGGAAGCGTTTCTAGAGGAAGTGTCGCTGTGTAATTGGGGTTTGTGTAAGCCACAGAGAATTTATTGGAGTTGGACATGGTAGAGATGACTCATGGAGTTGATCTTTGGCCACCTGTTCAATGGAACAATGAGCTCACCTCTACTGACCAGGATACGCAATCTTCAGCCTCACACCTACCTGCAAGTAATGACAGAAAACACAGGGTGCTATTCTATTGCTCTTAAGAAAGCGTGGGTGGATTTTTATGGCGTATTTTCCGACCGAAAATAAATAAGTCGAATTTATCAGTAGCGCTGGCTGTAATTATTCCTGGAATATTGTAAAGATTACGCATCACGTCGTGTTTTATAGACAAAGTAACCCCAGGTATAATATATATAATATTATCTGAAAATACTCTCAAAAGCCAAATGTTTGTGGACATCTGAACATCACATCCTGAACTGTGGTATAGGATCAATTCACTGGAACTGAGAGGTTCAAACCCTGTTCCAGCATGACAACACCCCTGTACACAAAGCCAGCTCCATGAAGACATGGTTTGACAAAATTGGAGTGGAAGAACTCGAGTGTCCTGTATTGGGCCCTGACTCTGACTCAACCCCATTGAACACCTTTAGGGGAAAAACTGGAACACTGACTGCACTCATGGTGGTGATGTCCACATACTTTTGGCTGTTCTGTTCTATTATTAGCCCATGCTTGGTGGCACGACTTCCTGTGAGGATCCTTGACCTGGTGGAATGCTTGGCTTGGGTCAGTTCTTTGTAAGCATCCATACAGTTTACATACGCTTCGTACTGGTCATATTGGTCATAATTTCGTGTGGCTGAAACGGATTATCTGCATTTACAGTCCCCCTGCCGCTCGTGGTACACTTGTGTTGTAGAAATAGAATTGTGTTGTATGTCTTCGGGTAAAACTCATGCACAGGTTACTTCACGTCCTGAACCGGAAGTGCAGACCAGAGTACGAGTTCACATTCACACCACCACCTACACACAGTCTCAGGTTCAGGACCATGTTGCACTTCCTGGTCCAAAAAAGCGTTAATGAAGATAATATCAGACCTCCTACGATTGAGAAGTGGTTTCTGATTATCAGGGAAGGTGATGACGCTGGACGCTGAACATTTCTGCTGTACACTCATCATGTGTGGTGTATTGCCAACTGTGTCTGCATTAATTATTTATTCTTTTATTATTCCCAATTAAAACTCCATTTTCTCTCTTTGCTAGTCCAAACATTGGAGCACATCAGTGTTCTGTGTCAGGGAAATTCGTAACGCTTTGCCGGAGACATCAGGTGCTTTAGGGTGCCACGATGCGTAGAGTCAGCTTTCACGGTGCACGGATGAGCAAAGCGGTGCTTCCAAAGTGTATCTCTACTCTCACTACATTCTAGTCTCTCCCAAAGAATCGAGACGTAGCTCGACGCTAAATACAATACATGCAACAAATTCATCCCGTCTCTGGAAAGGCCAGTGTGTTGGGGGTGATGCAGTTTTGTAGAGACTGTGGTCAGATTTACTGGGGTTGAATCAAATGACACGCAGAGACCTTTATCCTTCAGCTGGTTTGCACTGGTTTTTCTAGTTCATATTGAAGTGTAAATTTGGCTGTTTTTGTGCATGCAGAGTTTGCGAATGCAGACAAAACAAAAACGATACATCTGCGGCGATGTTGCGTCTGCATTTTAAGCCCCGTCCTGACCGGTGGACTCTGATCTGTTACCCTGACCATTTGTGCTGCTTCAATGAAAACTCGAGCTTCGCTTAGTTACAGCTTTCTATTTTAGTCCTGCAGCAAACCTGCACATTTTCTACCAATTAATCAAGGAGGAGGAGAAGAAGAAAAATCGTCAGCAGTGCAACAGCAGTCGCTCGATTTCTTCACCGATTCTCTCTTTTCTACTGACTTGCACATCTTATATTCTTACCAAACTTTTATTTTAATATCGAGTGCTGTTACTCAGGTATCAGATCAGGGCTGTTTCTCTCTTTTATCACTGCTTCAATGGCGCGCTGTCTCAGAGCTTTACAGATGTCTGCGTCTGCTTTCTGCTTGATGAAGGATATCAGGGGTTTTTCAGTCTGTTCCTCCAGATGGGGAAAATGGAAGTGTTTGTACACAGTGGTTTTCTTTTTTTTTGTGTCTCTCAAGCGCATGAATAATGTTTCCCGGTATATGTTATGTAGTATGTTCTTGCTCTTTTTTTATTTTAGATTTTTTGCTTGTCAGATAAGAAGGCTCAATATTCTAAGAAAATAAACCCTGACTTCCTCGAAGCAAGCGATTTCATTTGGTATGTTGCTGTGTTTCAAATGTAATGTGTTGTTGCATGACTGCACACATCAGCCAGGGCTCAATCTCACGATCATTAGAGCCATTTTTTACCAGATTTGTTTTATTTATATATTTATTAAGGTAATTAGCTTGCACACATGACGCACAAGCTTTTCAGAATTTTTTTTTTTTAAAACAAATTCTAGGACAAAGCTGTAATAAAACATGGATTTTTCGAGGAATCCAAATCGGTCTGTGTTTCATGTGCATGATGCCGTCGGTAGTATGGGTTTTCCTGTGATACAATATCTGCGTCCGAATTCGCCTATTATCCGTCCTAAATAGAGTCCCAGATCAGAACGATTTTGTCCCAAACGTAATGCCGTAACGAGTATCCCGAAGATACGGGGATGGTCTGTGGATCCGTGCACACGGGGATTTGTGAGGGTTTCCTTCACCTCGTTTTTATACCTTTGTCAAAGAGAAGTAAATAAAATGTGGCAAAACTCAAGGGAATGTTTAATGAAATGATATGGTATAAATTAAAGGATAAAGTGAAGCATTTTGTTCATGCTGACGGTGTACATATCTGGGCAATAAAGTTCTCTTCCATTACGTGACGTCCCAGTATTTGTGTACTCTTTAGCTGCACGCTAAAAGTATGTACTTTTAGTGCATGGTATAAGAAAAACACAGCATCTACATGAAAAACTTTGCTAGAGGAAGGTAATGATCATGTATCATAATCTCTATTAATGCATAATCTAACTATCTCTCCTTACGTTATTATTTTCTTAAGGAAGCAAAATACAGGATCAGGTAACAACATTGTATAGTAACCAGTGGGCTAGCTAATGAATTTCGAACCTGTCCACCATGATTTATATACAACTGAGGATTTCTTTTTCGTTATATTCAACTGGCTTTTCAGTATCGGACCATGTCTTGTTCGTATATCTTTATGGTAGTTGCTCCTTCAACGCCCACTGAGACAACATCAGGCAATCTGTATTTATATACTCGCAACCCGTGCTGGAAGACGACCTTAACGATACGATATGGCGTGTTTATTTTATTTTATTTTATTTTATTTTACTTATTTGTTACAGTCACTTCTGAGGGTTGATAACCGGGCTGGTCAGCTGTCTGCCCTTTAGCTCTGGTATTTGTAAATCAGGTGTGACCGGTGTGCTTTGTTCCTGACTGACTGGCATGCGTTTCCTGCTAAACTACTCCAGCCGAATTAAAAAGAGCCATTAAGCAGGTTGAGGGGAAAAAAAAGAAGTAGTTTCGTGCATATCAGTCGCCTTTATCTTGTGTTATTTTGTTTATTGCTGTAAATCCATGCTTGGCTCGTTTCTCCTGTCATCAGCAGGTTTATCGAGCAATTTGAGGAAAGTTAGTGGAGACACACCTGTATGAGCAGCTTGCGAAAAGTTTGGCCTCCTGCCATGAGCTGCATCTCAAATTACTGCGACTTGGTACTTAAATTCATTTAGTGGGTAGGGTTCTGGTGTGGAATATGGGTTCAGCTGAGTTTTTACACATAGCTAGGATTTTACAAAAGCGGTTACAACCAAAAATATCTTTTTTTTGACAGCTTTTGACCAGAACACATAGTTTAACGTTTGTTAGCGTTTGTTAGAATGAACAGTTAAGAGTATTGAACTTCTTTTCAGATCAGATCAATACGTCTACTTCTGAAAGAACCAGTTGTTGCTTTGGCAACCAAAATGGTTTTGAAGTCACGTTTGGTCCAGTGATTGGTCCAGGGTTCGGATCAGTGAGGTTCATTGACCGGTATATTGTTCCTTTAGGAAGGACGGGTTCCTTCATGGTTATGTTTTGATGGTACCTCTGTTTATTTATTTATTTTTTTACCCCAGTTTAAATATTGGCAATAAAAATTGTCCCCCCCGATTCCCCTAGGATAGACTCCAGCTTCCCTGTGACCCTGTATAGGATAAACAGTACAGGAAATGGATAAATTGATCACCCTGGTGAACATTTAGTCCCGTCTTTGCTGTTGTAATAACCTCCATTAATTCCTGGAAGGATTTCCGATAGATTTTTGGGAGCATGACTGTGCCCATTCAGCTGTAAATGCATTAGTGAGGCAGGTGCTGATGTTGGGGGAGGAAGCCCGGGGTGCAGTTCAGTACAATATATGTTTAACGGGATTGAGGTCAGCGCACTCCAGTTCACATTGTGTACATTTGTAATGTCATGCTGGTTTACACAGGGTTCCAGTGAAGAGAAGTTGTACGTTGTATTCGTACAGCGTACAAAGACGTCCTGTATACTGTTATGTGCTTTGTTGCAACAGCTTATAGAAAACCTACATATGGGTGTGACCGTCAGGTGTTCATAAATATTTGTTCTTAATACGTACATCAGTTCCGGTGGAGTTGTAATGTTAAAGCAAGGCATACTTCATTTCATGTCTCTGTGGTTACTGGATCCCTTATTATCGCTGACTGATCATTTATAAGATCGTTCTGAATAAGAGCTGTGTAGATTAATGCTTTGTGTTGCCATGGAAGAGATTCTAGTTTATATTTGACATTTAAAAAATAAAAATCGGACTGTTTCTGTATTACAAAGATGCTGTAGTTCTGCGTCTGCTTTGTTTTGGCTGTCATCTTTATCATAAAATAGCGAGACAACATACACTAAGCTTATGACGTGTCAGATGCTATCAGAGGTTGGTGTATCAGTATTACCAAGTACACATTCCAATTTACACCGATCAGCCATAACATTATGAGCACTGACTGGTGAATTGAATAACACTGATTATCTCCTCACCTGTTAGTGGGTGGGATATATTAGGCAGCAAATGAACATTTTGTCCTCAAAGTTGATGTGTTAGAAGCAGGAAAAATGGGCAAGAGTAAGGATTTGAGCAAGTTTGACGAAGGGCCCAACTGTGATGGCTAGACGACTGGATCAGAGCATCTCCATAACTGCAGCTCTTGTGGGGTGTTCCCGGTCTGCAGTGGTCAGTATCTATCTGCTGCTATCATCTTGGTGCCAGAAACCACAGCACACCATCTAGTGTAGTCCATGCCTTGACGGGTCAGGCCCGTTTCGGCAGCAAAAGAGGGACCAACACAATATTAGGCATAATGTTATGCCTGAGCAGTGTAAAACAACTTTGATTGATGGGGGTGGAGCAAGATGAATCAGAATGAGGAAACATGCTTTTTTGGCAAAGGAGTTTATATTATTTCAGCACTGGGGTTATCTGTACACGCAGCCAGCCCAGCCCTGCCTTGATGTTCCAGACCAACAGCATTTTTGAGCTGGAATGAATTCATCCTGCCAGCTCTCATGCACTGGAAAAACAGAAACTGTTTAAAGGTTGCTTTGTCATTACCTTGGCAGCGAGGAGAAAAAGATAGACGTTTCCCCACACACCCGACCAAAACAAGTGCAACAAGGTAATAAGAAGATAAGAGAGGAGAAGAAAAACTAGATTAGTGAGTCTGCGTTGAAAATCATGACTTTGTACCTGTGGCACAAGTGTCTTGTTACCATGGGTGCCAGTCTAACAGGTGAGCAGCTATAAATATGAGGCAGGAGGTGTGATAATGTAACCAGTGTGACCTGTAAGCAAGAGAATATTTGTTCTTTTGTCTAGTTGCTGAGCCAAGTGAAAAGCATCCTTTCAACACAACACCTATTACTCTTCTCCCCTCGTACAATATATTTCAACGATTTATCGTTTCTGAATTTCTGCAAATGTAGTCGATGATCCAAATATGTTTGCTGTGTAAAGTTTTCCACTGTAGCTAAGATATTGCTGTGTTAACAGGTTTAACTGGTCACCATCATGCAAACTGCATGCCATTTTGTTCAGCTCAGCGCTAGCATTTTTTTTATATCAGCTGTAAACTGTATACGACGATCCGTCCTTATTACCACAGTGAATCATTTATAGTTTTAAAACTCAGACTGTCTGAGGTGAAACCCAAGTCTCGAATCAGAGCAGCTCGTGTTTTCCCACAAGGCATCTATCTATCTGTCTATCTGTGTGCTGCCGCTCACGCAGAAGCATTAAGGTCCTTCCAGCTCACTCGACTGCTTCGGTTTGTCATCGGATTGTTCGTTAACGAGCAGAAACCTGACTCGAGGCTGGATTTCCACGTGGCTTTTCACAGGAGCCCTCCTGCCCCCTCACTAGGCAACGCACACTAATGGGAATCGCAGGATGTACGGGTTCAGCAAAGCAACCTGTCTTGTCATGATGAGAAGATCTGATACTGTGTTCCTGCTTGACGTGAAGTTAATGCATGCTAATTGATGCTAGCCTGAGGAGTTCCTTGGACAAACCAGAGACAAATCCAAGTCGTCAGAACAAGTCTAACGGGAAATTAGTGACAACCTCTACACATCCTTGTATTTCCAAAATATGAACTCGGTCTGCCTTTTCCCTCCGTACACACACACACGTGATAATATAGTATGATTATATGCTTCATGTATGGTGTACCTTTTTTAAAATCAGCTATGGACAGATAGGACAGATGGGCGGATGGATGTATGGATGGATGGATTGACAGATAGGCAGATAGATAGGTAGATAAATGGACAGATGGACAGACAGATAGATGGACAGATGGGGATAGATAGATGGATGGATAGATAGATAGATGGGGAGATTAGATAGATAGCATTTGTGATTAATGTTAGGAATTATTAATCATATTTAACAATGAAATCGGGGGATCACATTCCGTCACATTATTTGACTATGCTTCTGTTGATAAGATAAAGAATGGCGTGTATAAAAGGAGCATTTGCTCCATAATACTTGAAATATAAAATGAGAGCTGCCTCATAAGGACAGATAAGGAGTTGATTTTGCTTTCTCAAACTGTGAATGAGTTTTTCCTCTTCTCTCTGAAAGGGTTTGAAAGCTGTGGTGTGTGCAGCTGAACTGCCCATCATGCTGTAACCGCTGTGATTAAGCTGGGAGTTTGTTTAAAACCCAAGTGTACAGAGTGTTTCACTTTAAAGATCATTATCAGGAAAATCGCTCATGCTTCATGATGCTCACGGTCGGCTAGTTCCAAGATCTCTCCTGTGATCAGACGCCTGGGAGACATGCTGAAAACAAAGCTTTTAGTCTAACAGAGTGGACGACTTTGGATAACGAATGATGGGGGGTAGGAGGAGGGGAAAAAACTGAATGACCGTTGAAGCATAAGGGAGTTTGACCAACAGTGTTCTGACTATAAGGTCATGTGCAAGCTGTAGTTTTACCGCACTGAACCGACTGACTACTTACCATGTGACATTTTCTTTCACATGGTTTATACAGTACGGATCTTGCTTAATCTGGGTTCTCTTGAGCGGTTCTTACTTCTCTGTTTTGAAAAGTTGGGAGAAGCCCGGTGATCTGCAAAAGCAAATGATTAGGAGTGATGTCGGAGTCCATTAAGTTCAAAAGGTACTTTTATTATTTATTCTGGAAAAGTTAATAGTGAAACATGTATAGAAACGTTCCGTTTTAATTTTATAGAATTTTATAGAACAGGAATCTGAGGCTTCTTCGTTCACAGACCCAATGAAAGTGGAGCTGGGGAAAATGTGGTTTTCTTATGTTGTAGTCCAGCTGCCTCGAGGTTCAGAGATGCTTTTCTTCTTTTCTTTTGCACCACTATATTGGCAAAAGTTTTGGGTTGTCTGCCTTTACATGCACATGAATGTAATATGGAGTTGGCCCACCCTTTGCGGCTATAACAGCTTCAACTCTTCTGGGAAGGCTTTCCACAAGCTTTAGGAGTGTGTTTATGGGTATTTTTGACCATTCCTCAAGGTGCGCATTTGTGAGGTCAGGCACTGATGTTGGGCAGGCTCCGCTCTAATTCATCCTGAAGGTGTTCTGTCGGGTTGAGATCAGGACTCTGGGCAGGCCAGTGAAGTTCCTCCACACCAAACTCACTCATCCATGCCTTTATGGCCCTTGCTTTGCACAGTCATGTTGGAACAGGAAGGGGTGATCCCCAAACTGTTTCCACAAAATTGGGAGCATGAAATTGTCCAAAATGTCTTGGTATGCTGAAGCATTAAGAGTTCCTTTCACTGAAACTAATGGGCCGAGCCCAACCCCTGAAAAACAACACCTGAATTCAGTGATTTGGCGGAGTGTCCCAAAACCTTTGGTAGTATAGTGTAGCTACAAACCTGCATGATTGTGTTCATTGTGTTGTTCCTGCATGATTGGGTAATTGGATAATTGTATGAAGGTGCAAAAAAAAAAATTGGGGAGGTGGTGGCTCAAGTGGTTAAGGCTCTGGGTCGTTGACCGGAAGATCAGGGGTTCAAGGCCCAGCACTGCCAAGTTGCCACTGTTGGGCCCTTGAGCAAGGCCCTTAACCCTCTCTGCTCCAGGGGTGCTGTATCATGGCTGACCCTGCAGTCTGACCCCAACCTCCAAGGCTGGGATATGCGAAGAAAGAATTTCACTGTGCAGTAATGTATATGTGACAAATAAAAGCTATTTCTTCTTCTTTTTTATTATTTTCAGTGTGTTTCAAACAGCAGTCATGTGTAATTTAAGATAAACAGGCTGAATATGTATTCATTAGAGGTCTCTCTCTCCCTCTCCCTCTCCCTCTCTCTCTCTCTCGCTGTCTCTCTCTCTAGTCCTCGGTTCCTGATCCACATAACTGGAACGATTATAACCCTGGGTATTATTCTCTCGTCTGGTTGTTGGCAGGGCAGTGACATGCTTTATTACCAGTTTGGTAATTTTTTCGCTCTATTACATGATGTCCTTTTACAAAAGAGCCTGTGTGAGCAAAGCAGGAGTCTGGAGACACACTTTTATACATTTATCTATCCCATTTCCCAGCACTGAATTTTTATTCAGTTTTATAAAGTTTTTTAGGTCCTACTTTATGTGCAGGTGCAAAAAAAATTTTTTTTTAGGAAACTGAAAACTAAAACTAAAACTTAAATCAGTGTCCACTTCTTTTTATTTTTACTGCCCAGGAGGAACATGTTGCATATCCAGGCTTTTTTCAGTTTTTCATTTACATGAACATTGCCTAATTCAGTTCTTGATATAATGGTCACTACTGTTTTTTGTCCAGCAACAAGAGGAAAAAAGTCTCTATGTTTTTCTTTCACCTAATAACTTTTTTTTTTTATATACGTGAAAAGCTCCAGTTGTCTATGCAAGCCACAAAAAGTGGTTTAGAAGTGTGTTCAGGACTGGATTAATTCTTTTTTTGATCAAATTCTTGTTCTCAAAGACAGTCTGTCCAGTCCTGTCTGCCTGGACAAACACTATTAACCAATCAAGTAGTTATTGTTAGCACATGTTTATGATTGTCTGATGTCTATGAATGTTTGATGTCCCCCAAATCAAATGGACTTTGCTGGTTCTGTGTGTTCAAATACAGTCATTACTGAAACCACCATTAAAATCTGACCAGAATGAAGCTCCATGAACCTTCCCATCTTGTCTGTTCTGGGCTTTTTATCCCAACACCCACAACAAGAATATAAAATCCACCCTAACTCTATCAGTGAGCCTGAACAAATGCTTGACGATCTCGATCCAGAATCAGGAAAATGAAGAGCTGGGGAAACGGTGACTACACCGAAGCTGTTATATAACTTAATGTTAGCACACACAGACGCTATTCAGACTCAAATAACGAAAAAAAACGGCTCTGAAATGTTCATCAGATTTTCTGCCTTTTTTTTTGGATGTGAACACAAGTCTTCATCACCAGAGACCTCATCAGGCAAAGATAAATAGTGGTTATTTAAAGTCGTCCCTTCCTCCAAGGGACTCAAACCCTCGATTGTTTTCCCTAGTCAGTATTAATACACATAATTAACTCCTCGTAGGTTTGAGTTCAATTACGTTCAAGCGTTTTAGCTTAGTTACTGTGATAAGGCTCCAGGCAAGCAAAAACATGAGACTTGGTTACACAAGGGAGCTTTGAACGAAGAGCTAATGAATGATTTGGCAACTCTTGAATGTACGGTATCATAAATGTAAGATACTATTGCATATGAAAATGTAGACATTTAGAACATGTTTGCTGGGATCTTGCCCAGGCAGCTTTAGAGAAATCTGGGTCATGAGCAAGTTGATGAAGCAACAGTGGAAATACCAGCGTTTGAACATGGTTAGGAGGACAAAGGAAGGATTTCTTATGGTGCTTGAGAGATAAAAATGCAGTCTCGGTGGGAAAGATCCATTTTGTGATCAATCCAGTGCTTGAATGTTTTTTTAAGGGGATGTATTCACTTCTCAATCCCACTCTTCCTTTACTGGGATTAAAGCATGAGGGGAAAACTGGTGGGAATCAGTGCAATGATGTAAATATCACAACCTGTGTAAGGTAAACCTTTTCACCCGTCATCTGTGTTAGAACGGCACTGACCGGTGGTTTGATGGTTACCTGGAGAAAGATGCGTGTGCAGAGTGTGCGGTGGTGCCTGGGGCTGTTCTTAAGAGCCACTGCATTAGAGTAAACTCCACTTGATCCTCTTTCACACACTAGCCCGATAAACGTCGGCCCAAGCGATCAGGATTACAGAGCGGCTCAGCCAGGTTAAGTCTTCAATCCCGAGTGGGAATGTCAGTATTGATGGTGGTGACTTTAACCCTGCTTCACTTTCCAGCTCAGACTGGCTTCCTGTGGATGACTTTTTTCAAAGAATTTAGATCATGCTAGAACATTTTAAAACAAATAAAACATTTGGTTGTTTTAGCTCTGACAGAATTCCTAAGGAGCTTGCAAGACATTAAGCCAGTACTAAGATTGCACAATTTCCTAACCTCCTGTTTAGCACAATCCAACCCCACAACGGAAAGCTGTGAAACATTGGGTCAACTGACTGATAATGTCTGAGCTACTGATTGGTTTATTAAACCTGTGCAGAAGTGGTTTTTGTTAGTCAGCAAATACACAACAGATTATCTTTGACAGATAGCTAAAGGTTTGTCTTTAACTCTGAGTGTTGCATTAACATTTAATTTACAAATAAATAACATATAACTTAGCATATTATGTAGCTGTTAGTTTGTGTGTGTGTGTGTGTGTGTGTGTGTGTGCGCAGACCATTCAGCATTTTTAGTTCCCATTAAAAAAACAAAAAAAAGGAAATAGCCAAAATGCATGTACAGTTTTATACAATGCTTTGCTCTCACATGATTGGCTGATTATATAAGTGCCATAATGTACTGGTGTTCTTAATAAACTTGTTTTTGTTTTTTGCTGAATAGATGATTTATTTGTCTTGTTAAAATGATCTACTCCGTGGATGCTGTCGCATTGATGGCACCGACGAAACAGCGTGAATTTAGATGGACGATTGGTGTGATTAAAAAACAGCGTGAACCGTTTTGGTAAACGGCAGGAGAGGTCACTATTTTGCTCGAGAAGTTTCACAATGCTACATTTTGTTATACGAGCCTGTTATTTTTCAGATAAGAAGAACTACATGTCATTCTTGTCATTCCTTTTTACTATCCCATGATGCTCTCTCTGTGTCTGGATGTCAAACCTGTCAGTGTGGAATACCAGAGAAAAATGCTGAGGTCATAAGTACATGTTAGATTCCTTGTTTATACGAATGGATAACTAATCAGTCTGTTTTGAAATCGTGTGTGTGTGTGTGTGTGGAGTGAACGGTGGTGGTTTATCTGTTTTCTGTCGTAATGAGATGAGCTCAGTAGATTAACACAGTGCTGTAATTAAAGTGACCCTGCCATTAAGTCAATCAGTATCAGCGTAATGTATCGGGGTTAATCCGATATAAAGGCAGTTACACCACAGTGCTGTGAATACTTGGTCCTGATTGGTCAGATGTTCTGTATCGGGCAGTAGTGCTCAATAATGTGTGAGGAAAAGAAAAGGTTTCATTTGACACTCATATTGAGTGTGCATGTGTGTTTTTTTTTTATAAGTAGATAAGTTATAAGTAGATTAGGTTCTACAGTTGCGTATTGGAACGAGCAAATTCTTAATTAACACTTCATATGTTCGCTGTGTATTTTGTTTGTGCGTGCCCTTGGAGACCGACAGAATTAAGGCCAGCTCAGACTGTAGCAGTGTGTGAAAACGAGGCTGTGCTTTGGCAGCTTGTTTTATAGCTGAAGAATAGTGCTATTGTACTCGTGACCCACAGCTCCCTCTATCATGTGATAATGCTGAAGTGAGTTTGCTTTTGTCACTATGGTTAAAGGATGATAAGGGCGTTTGGGAGCGTGTTAGCCTGACGTGCGAGTCATGTGGAGCCTAAATCACAGTATTTACACACAAAAATGATGAGTGCGATTTCCTTAATAAAAAGTGTGGTAACAATATCCACACAGTGTTTGGAAATGTAACTTACACTATATTGCCAAAAGTTTTGGGACACTCCTCCAAAATCATTGAATTCAGGTGTACCAACCACTTCCATTTCCTCACTACTAAATATTTCACGGTCAGCTGTTAGCGGTATTGTAACAAAGTGTGACTCCATGACTACAGCAGCATCACAAATCACATACTCATGCACTATTCCACGCCGTTGTATAGTATAAACAACGTGAATAGTGTGTTCACACTGAAAACACCAAGTGCACTTGAAGTGTGGAATGTTGGACACTTCACATGCTCAACACTCGCAGCTTAGCTTACGTAGCTGAAGAGAGGCAGGGCTACCGGGCACTGATGCTGGATGTGAAACTTGTGTTTTTAGTAATTCAGACTAAATAAATGCTTGATTCAGTGATGTAATGATTCGATCACGATCAGAGATTTATTAACTACAGTAAATGGGCATTGTCCGGCTATAGAGGTGGGTCAGTGGGATGTTAACGAAATCCATAGTGAGCTGGATTTCGCATATAGGATAATTGTTTTTAAAAAGTATTAAACAGCGTTAAACAGCACATGACTACAACCATGAGGTAATAAGGATATTTTTTCAGCCCATCAACATGTTTTGCTCATGTTTAATCACTTCTTCATGTGATGATGAACTATGTGTTTAGTCATTTAAACACGCGTATATAAGCACCCCTTCTTTATCAGTTTTCAATCTCAAGTCCGATCTAAAGAAGCAAACATCAGGCTTGGATAATTAATTAACATCTGGGGTAAGAGCACTGTCTAATGTGACTCTGGTACAATTTAGTAATTGTCCTGTTCTTACACACTTGGTCTCTAAGTGCTGAGTTGAATGAGGACAAGGCTCTTTAATTTAAGTAGCTGGTTTGAGGTTTGTGGTTTTAACCCCAACTTTTAACCCCAACTTTTAACCCCAGGGACTTGAATTATAATGACTCTCTCAGCATCCTTAAGCTGAAAGATCTTTCCGTCTGAACAGTCAGAATATGAATTGACAGTGATTAAGAAAAACAAAGGCGTATCGATATCCCATTATGATATTAGGGTCTAATCGGGTGCTTTCAGTTTGA
Source organism: Hemibagrus wyckioides (assembly GCF_019097595.1). NCBI lineage: Eukaryota > Metazoa > Chordata > Actinopteri > Siluriformes > Bagridae > Hemibagrus > Hemibagrus wyckioides. The sequence continues at coordinate 27,918,961 of NC_080720.1, forward strand.
GCACAGATCTAACGTCATTGAAAACCGAGTCAGTTTCTCTGCTCTGGATAATACATCAAATGTTATTTTTCTTTCATCTGTGGAGAGTCTGGTTTCAGGGGCATCTCAGGTCTTGATCTATTCACTCCTGCTCATTGTGGATAGTCGTTTTGATGAGATTTATTAAATAATGAAAGACTATTTTAAAAAAAAAAGGGGCTTAGTAATTGAAAGAAAAGATATTAAAAAAGAAAGGTCTAAATTTATGCTGACCAGATATCAGAGTACTGTATCAAAAAGGGAGGCAGGGATCCTCTGATTGGTTTTAATATTGTTTCTGAGGTTTTCCAAGTTTAATTGCTCTGTTTAGAGGTTGAACATTTTGATAACAAATAGATGAATAGTGATGTAAATGGTTTAAGAGATATTGGTGACTGACTGGCATCCAATCCAGGATGTAATCTCATCTGACAGCTAGTATTTATTGGACAAGTTTGAGGCGATCATTACCAGGATAAAGCTGGAGGTAAATAAATAGGGAGGTAAAGCAATTAGGCCTTGTCTAATAAGCTAGGGGTCTATATAAGTGTCTCCTATGATTTAACCCTCAGACCGGTAATGCTCACACATCTCTAAAGATCTGTTGTACACTTAATATTGGGAAAGATGTCATTACTTCCTAGGGGGAGAGTTAGTGCCAATTTTTTTTCCAGTATAAAGCAACTCTTTTCTAAGGTGGCTGTCTAAGCTGTCCAGATACTTTTGCACAAATTTACATTTAGGACACCACATCATAAAATATACCATGGCTGTTACCTCCTACCATAAAGAACAATGTCCGAAATCATCTGTTAAGGCTTGGGGGATGTATTACCACAGCTGAATAAATACACACCCTTACAGGGCAGTTTACGGTTACTGTGTGGTTTCCACAAAGAATTTTAGATGAATTACAGGTCAGAGGTTACATATTTGCAATGCTTTTTTTTTTTAGCTTGGATGGAGTATAATTTTCAGTAGAAAAGCGAATTGAAATTATGACACTTTGTTCGATATTGAAATAGATCATAAGCAGGTCAGTACTGTCCTTTGCTGTGGTTGCTCTTATCTGAGCTGAAGCTAAACATGTTTATTGTCCATTACAAAACAATTACATAATGGGGTATTAGTAGATAGTGAGAAACGTTTCCTTTGCACCATTTAATTTCCACACAGATTACTATTTATCAGTAGATCGCTTCTGATAATCCGATCCAACTATCCTCCTCCTCACACCGTGGTTGGTTCGTGGTTGTTTGTCTGCATGTAGTGTAATATGTGTAACTTCAAGGCCCTTAATATCTTTTATCTTTTTTTTTTGAGAGTGGCTCTGGCGTCATCTCCACCACTAAGTGCGTTTCTCAAATGGAAGAAAAAAAAATGTTGTGGTTTATAACGGTTGGTGAAGACCGTTTGCAGATAACATGTGGGATTAGGAAGATGATTAAAAAGCAAAGGTCACGGCATCACTTTAGAAATTACAGCGGGGGATTCTTCTTCATAACAACAACACACATGTCCCCACATGTTCGTAGAATTTCAAAGCATTTCTCCACTGTGCTTTCAGCTTCGTCTAAAATGGCCCGGTTTTCTGACCTGAGGATTGATTTCAGTGCAATACAATCTGAAAATTGCCAGTAAGTGCACTCGCGATCGATACACTGAGCCTGGTTTAAGTGGCGTTAATTCTCGAGTCAGTCTATAAGGGTGATGAGTGGCTTTATTTGATCATGCTGCCTTTTTAACAAATAACAGACCTATACCAAATAACTAGAATTGTTCTCTTGGATGAAGTGCACTTTAAAAAATATCAAGGTTTTTCACTTGCTTGATGACTTGTGTTTTTTTCTCTTTTATTCAAAGTATATATGTATGTATTTTATAGTTTGTATATATTTTTGTTAATTAGATTTGATTTCCTCTTACCCAAGTTTTGTTTCTGGTCTCTCAGTACTGTGCAGGCTCTGAGACAACAGGAGCACCGTGATGGCTAGCAGACAGGATGGTCATGCTGATCGACCCCTGCTCTCATCTCTAAGGCCATCTTCTGCTCCAAAACTAAATGTGCAGCGCTCGCTATCCCGAGAGACCATTACCATCCATTTCTCTGCAATGGGCAAGGAAGAGGATCAGGAGGAAGAAGGCATATATGGACCATTAGACCTGCCGGATGATGCAGTGACGAACAGTCAAGGAGTAGTAACTGCTTTGGAAGCAAGTGAAGACCTTGTTCTTGAAGGAGATACAGAGATGAATCCCGACGGTAACGTTGTTGCCGAGTCCCTTTCAGCCATGTCAGGTCAACAGAACACTAATAAACAGGAACACAGTTTTGCTCCTGCTGAGCCTACAAAGGGGGCAGGATCCTCATCAGGCTCCACAAACTCCTCACCTTCCAAATCGGTGTCACTTCCCTCAATGGATAAGGCCTTTCTCAACCTCATGAAGTCATTGTCTACAGATTTTGAGCCCCGGGAAGGTGTCCCCGCTCCTCCTTCTTTGCGCCATCGGCAGTTGATGAAGAATCTGGTCAAATCTTTGTCTACAGACACAACCCAGGAGCCCTCTGGATCAAACCGCTCTTCAGACTCCCGCCTCAACCTGCACCTCTTCAAACAGTTTACTCAACCCCGAATGACAACAAGTGCAGGAGACTCCAAAACCGCTCCATCATCTCCATTAACCTCACCTGACAACCGTACCTTCTCCTTCAAGGTGTCGGAGGTGGAGGCCCGCATTGAAGACACGAAACGGCGTCTTTCAGAAGCCATTTCAGAGCCTTTGCACTTGATTAGCAAGTTTATTGGAGATGAAACTATTTATAAACCTAAACCTCTTTCATCCAGTGTCACAGAATTGACCAGTTTTTCCGCTCTAAATGGCCATCTTGAAAGCAACAATAATTACAGTATCAAGGAAGAAGAAGGTGACCTGGATAGTGAAGGTGTTACTCCAGAAGCAACTGAGCTGGCCTCAGGTGCTGAAAGCAAGACTGCCAAAGCTTGTCCTTCCTCTCTGGGATTGGACAAGTGCTCAATGTCTGCACTTGCCAAACAGGATGACGAAGAGTTCTGTGAACTTTACAGTGATGAATTTGAGTTGTCTGTGGATACAGAGGTGCAGGTTGATCATACTGAGTGCAGGAAGTCTGGAAGCAGTTCTTCCAAACCTGCTAGTCAAAGCACAAGGATCAGTGAAGATGAAATGGAGTTGGTATCAGCATGTAGTGTTCCACATAAGACTTTGTTAGCGCTGACCATCATTACCTATGGGTACTTTATTCTACCTTTGCCCGCTTACCTCGGAGGAATGTTGCTGGGTGTAGCACTAGGGTTCATGCTAGCCATTGGTGTAGTTTGGCTAACGGGCCCAAAGCAACCAAAGATTAGACGTTCAAGGGCGCAGAGGGATCTGTGGAACGTGGCACAGCTGGATATTAAAGAGCCGGGCATCTTCAAGGTAGGTCTTCTCTCTGAAAAGTAGTTTATTGTTTAGGAAAGAAATTATTAGTTTGGCACATTGTTTATTTTACTGTTAGCGAGTTGCTCAAACAATCAAGGCTCAGGGTTACTGAGCAGATGGTCAGCCCCAGCACTGCCAAGCTGCCACTGTTGGGCCCTTAACCCTCTCTGTTCCTAACCCTGCAATGAAACCTATGCAAAGAAAATTATTTCACTGTGCTGTAGTGTGTGTGTGTGTGTGTGTGTGTATATATATTACACTATATTGCCAAAAGTATTCGCTCACCCATCCAAATAATCAGAATCAGGTGTTCCAATCACTTCCATGGCCACAGGTGTATAAAATCAAGCACCTAGGCATGCAGACTGTTTTTACAAACATTTGTGAAAGAATGGGTCGCTCTCAGGAGCTCAGTGAATTCCAGCGTGGAACTGTGATAGGATGCCACCTGTGCAGCAAATCCAGTCGTGAAATTTCCTCGCTCCTAAATATTCCACAGTCAACTGTCGGCTGTATTATAAGAACGTGGAAGTGTTTGGAAACGACAGCAACTCAGCCACGAAGTGGTAGGCCACGTAAACTGACGGAGCGGGGTCAGCGGATGCTGAGGCACATAGTGCGAAGAGGTCGCCAACTTTCTGCAGAGTCAATCGCTACAGACCTCCAAACTTCATGTGGCCTTCAGATTAGCTCAAGAACAGTGCGCAGAGAGCTTCATGGAAAGGGTTTCCATGGCCGAGCAACTGCATCCAAGCCATACATCACCAAGTGCAATGCAAAGCGTCGGATGCAGTGGTGTAAAGCACGCCGCCACTGGACTCTAGAGCAGTGGAGATGCGTTCTCTGGAACTTCCATATTGGAAGAGGAAGCTGGCCCCTTCCTCTTCCAATATGACTGTGCACCAGTGCACAAAGCAAGGTCCATAAAGACATGGATGACAGAGTCTGGTGTGGATGAACTTGACTGGCCTGCACAGAGTCCTGACCTCAACCCGATAGAACACCTTTAGGATGAATTAGAGCGGAGACTGAGAGCCAGGCCTTCTCGTCCAACATCAGTGTGTGACCTCACAAATGCGCTTCTGGAAGAATGGTCAAAAATTCCCATAAACACACTCCTAAACCTTGTGGACAGCCTTCCCAGAAGAGTTGAAGCTGTTATAGCTGCAAAGGGTGGACCGACGTCATATTGAACCCTATGGATTAGGAACGGGATGTCACTTAAGTTCATATGCGAGTCAAGGCAGGTGAGCGAATACTTTTGGCAATATAGTGTGTATATATATGTGTGTGTGTGTGTGTGTATATATATATATATATATATATATATATATATATATATATATATATATATATATATATATATATATATATATATATAACAGATTTTGGTGATTTTTTAATTGAAAAGATGTTAACACAGTCTCTCTTGGAAATGGAAAAAATGCACAATATTTTCAGCAAACATTGATGCATAGTTACTTCTTATGCCATAAATTGAACAAAAATAAAAAATAAAAACATTATTATGGCACTGTGCAAAAGTTTGGGCACTCTAAGAGTTCCAGAGTCTCAGATTCTTTTTACAAGGTTTCAGACCTTAATCAGCTCATTAGATCTGATGCATGGCAACAGCTGTCATTAGTAAATGCCAATTTCAAAGCTTTACAAATACTTTGACTCTTCAAATCTTGTGCAAACACTTGCGGATACTCAACAACCATGGGTTCCTCTAAGCAGCTGTGTAAGACTCTGAAAATGAAAGTTATTGATGCCCACAATGCAGGAGAAGGCTACAAGAAGATAGCAAAGCGTTGTCAGCTTGCAGTTTCCACAGTGAGAAATGTAATTAAGAGATGGCAGTTCAGGGGAACTGTGGAGGTCAAGATGAGATCTGGAAGACCAAGAAAACTCTCGGAGAGAACGGCTCGTATGCTGGTCAGAAAGACAAATCAAAACCCCCATTTGACTGCAAAAAACCTGCAGGAAGATTTAGCAGACTCAGGAGTGGTGGTGCACCGTTCCACTGTGCAGCGATGCTTGCACAGACAAGACCTTCATGGAAGAGTCAGCAGAAGAAAACCTTACCTGCGTCCCCATCATAAAATCCAACGTCAGAAGTATGCAACAGAACATCTACAGAAGCCTGATGCGTTTTGGAAACAAGTGCTGTGGACTGATGAAGTTAAAATAGAACTCTTTGGCCACAATCAGCAAAGGCATGTTTGGAGAAAAAAAGGAGCAGCATTTCACGAAAAGAACACCTTGCCAACTATTAAGCATGGGGGTGGATCTATCATGCTTTGGGGTTGTGTTGCAGCCAGTGGCACAGGAAACACTGCACGGGTGGAGGGAAGAATGGATTCCAATAAATACCAGCAAATTCTGGAAGCAAACATCACACCATCTGTAAAAAAGTTGAAGCTGAAAAGAGGATGGCTTCTACAACAGGACAATGATCCTAAACATACCTCGAAATCCACTATGGAATACCTAAAGAGACGCAAGCTGAAGGTTTTGGAATGGCCATCACAGTCCCCTGATTTAAACATCATTGAAAATTTGTGGGTAGATCTTAAAAGAGCTGTGCATGCAAGACGACCAAAGAATATTACAGAACTAGAAGCCTTTTGCAAGGAAGAATGGGAGAAAATCCCAAGTACAAGAACTGAAAGACTTTTAGCTGGCTATAAAAAGCGTTTGCATGCTAGCTTGCTTGCTTGCATCTGCCAGAGGAGGTGTTACTAAGTACTGATTATGTAGGGTGCCCAAACTTTTGCACAGTGCCACAATAATGTTTTTATTTTTTATCTTTGTTCAATTTATGGCATAAGAAGTAACTATGCATCAATGTTTGCTGAAAATATTGTGCATTTTTCCATTTCCAAGAGAGACTGTGTTAACATCTTTTCAATTAAAAAATCACCAAAATCTGTTATTTATCAAGGGGTGCCTAAACTTTTGCATAAGACTGTGTGTGTATATATATATATATATGACGACTAAAGGCTTCTTCTTCTTGATCTGTTAGAAAGCAGACATTTCATTGCTTCTAAAGAGAACTGTCTAGGTCTAGCATCCTTGAACCTCTAGCACGATATTGCCACAAAAACACCCCAGACACTTCTTACTGGTGGTCACTTCTACCTCAGGGTGAGAAACGGTTAATGTTCAGCAAATATATAAAGTGATACAGCGTGGTACAGTGATATAAACTCCCCAGACAGTCCTATCACGTAGAGAATTTGTATTCAGTACAAATATCCCCACAAATTATCTGTAAGATTTAAGTCTTGTGATTTTGCAGACTAAAGTGTCCCCATGTTTCATCATGTTCGTTGCACAAGTCACACGTTGGTTTGACTCTTTGCAACTTGCGCTCATCCTGAAACGTGGGAGTGTCAGTGTTGCGGTCTGCTGAGACATGAATCACAAAAGGCAAACTTACTTTCAGGTTTAGCTTTTAATCTTTCATGTGTGCAGCCTAATGACATTTGTACATTAAGATGATGTGGTGGATTTTGTATGGGGAGATTTGATAAAGTAGAGCAAATTATGATACAAAGTCTAAGGCTTACTACTTGGTGCCCAAATATAATATTACATTTGAACTTCTATACTGGCAGCTTGGTTTGGAAGGTTGTTGTCCTTACATATAAGTAAAACATCATGAAAATGTGGCTGTACTGGTTTCCCAAAATACTCACAACATAATACACTTAATACATAACTTTGGGCATACCCCAGTTCTGAAGAAGAAAAAAGGCCTGCCACCGGGCCTGCAGCACTTAAGCTCAAAGCCGATTGGTTGAGGATGTTTGCTGTGATTGGTCGGTTAATGTGGGCTCACAACATGCCACATGGTGAATAAACATACAAACCCAGCTGATTGAAAGTCGTCACTTTTATTTATATAACACATTCAGAGATGAATGTCAAGTATACACTAGACTCAATCATACATTCGGCAAATGAATAAAATAATAAAAATCATTAAACCACTAATGAAAAGACTTGAACAACTAGTAAAAGAAATATGTTTTTTAGACCGGATTTGAAAATGTCAGCCATGCCTTTATAATGATTAAAAAAATATCAAAAATATCAACTTTTATAATGCCTTTATAATGATTAAAAAATATAGATAGGCTTATTTCATAATCTCAGAGCTGCAAAAGAAAAACCAGAGTCACTTGAAACCCTTGCTGGAACCTGCAGAAGAGTTCCATGCAGCTGGTTAAGTAAAGTAATGAAGTAATATGTTGGAAAATATTTTACATCCCGAGGTTTCATTTCATGCTTGGTCTCTTAGTCATCTGGCAAAATCAAACTGAAAACAAGTACTATAAAATATAGATGCTGTTAAACAGCCTTTTGTCAGAGAAGATATCAGGCAAGTTATTGAAATCCTAAAACAAACTTTTATAATAAAGGTCAAAACAGTTCTTGTTAATATTGTTAAGTGTGCATAGAACACACATGCGCTTTAATGTGAACCCTGAGTGACAACTGGACTTTCGCTCTTATATCTCTGTTATTTACACAGAGATTGTTTGTCCTGTGTGAATCAACTGTAATAACTACAGATGTCCTCTGGCAACATTATTAACAGGCACACGTCTGGAAGTTTCATCCTGTACAAATAGCACTATTCTTATCTTCATTTATGTCATATATCCCGATCAGGCGTAACATTATGACCACCTGCCTAATATTGTGTTTTGCTGCCAAAACAGCCCTGACCCGTCCTGCACTGTGTATTCTGACACCTTTCTATCAGAACCAGCATTAACTTCTTCAGCAATTTGAGCAACAGTAGCTCGTCTGTTGGATTTGATCACACAGGTTCAGCCTTCACTCCCCACGTGCATCAATGAGCCTTGGCCGTCCATGACCCTGTCTCCGGTTCACCACTGTCCCTTCCTTGGACCACTTTTGATAGATACTGACCACTGCAGACCGAGAACACCCCACAAGAGTTGCAGTTTTGGAGATGCTCTGAATCCAGTCATTTAGCCATCACAATTTGGTCCTTGTCAAACTCGCTCAAATCCTTACACTTGCCCATTTTTCCTGCTTCTAACACATCAACTTTGAGGACAAAATGTTCACTTGCTGTCTAATATATCCCACCCACTAACAGGTGCCATGATGAGATCATCAGCATTATTCACTTCACCTCTCAGTGCTTATAATGTTATAATGTTATGGCTGATCGGTTTTTATATATATATATATATATATATATATATATATATATATATATATATATATATATATATATATATATATATATGAGTGAAATTAAATTTGTTGGTTTCTTCCTGCAGGGTTGGATGAACGAGATTCAGAATTACGACCCGGAAACCTACCATGCAACGCTGACCCACTCTGTGTTCGTGCGCTTGGAAGGCAACACTTTGCGGATCTCCAAACCCAACAAGAACATCGCCCGGCGAGCCAGTTACAATGAACCCAGGCCAGACGCCACATATATCAGCCAGAAAATCTATGATCTTACAGATAGCAAGGTAGGGGTGTGTGAACTGAAGCTTCAAACTTCTCCTATGGCTACACATAAATTGACATGTGAACTCAGTCCATAATGTTTTTTGGTGTTTGGTGATATGTTACATTTTTTAAAATGCAGGGATTGCCCAGGTTGTTTATTTCCTACCCCTTGATGCCAGTTTAATTTTAAACAATCCTCTTCTTCCTTCCAGGTGTCCCTGGTGCCCCAGAGTCTGGCCAGGAAGCGGGTGTGGAACAAGAAGTACCCGATACGCATTGAACTGGCCAAGCAGGACGACTTCATGTCTAAAGCAGAAGCAGACAGAGCCAACGAAGAGAAGGACAATCAAGACATTGCGGGTTCACAGGAAGGAGGAAGGGTGGGTTCAGACCGTGAACTGCCCACCATCTACTTGTTTGGAAGAACAGGAAGGGAAAAAGAGGAGTGGTTCCGGAGAATTCTTTTAGCCTCGAAACTCAAATCTGAAGCGGCTAAGAGAACAGCAAGCTTGCCAGCTAGTAAGAGTGGTGAGTGTGTGAGCTGCTCCCACACTGTCAATACTAATTTTAATATTAATACAGATGTCTTTAGTGAGCCACATAAAATCAGTCCAATTATACATGTTAATGTAAGGATTATGTGTGTCAGTGTTTTAATATCACAGTTAACACTGGTGCATGATGTTGACATCTATCAAATTTGATAAATGTATGAGTCTCCTCAAGATTCATCGTCTCTTTAAGTCATATCCATTAACGCTGCTCAGTAGGATATTTTAAAGTGCATATTTTTGTGTGTGTGTAGCCCCAGCGCTGTCCCATAGCCGCAGCAGTAGCCGAGGCAGTCTGGATGAGCTCCTATCATCTCAGGCAGCTAAGAAGGATTCGAGTGTAAGCGCCAGACAGAGGCCTCTATTGGACTACAGTATCTACATGGCCAACTACATCGGCACTTCTAAAGCAACCAGTACCAACACCAGTCCAGTAGAAAGCCCACACAGCAGCCCTGGGGTGGGCAAAAAGGTATAACACATGGAAAAGAGTACGTGTGTGTAGGTTTAGTTGTCTCAGTACATGCAATTTTAATTGTGTACAAATTATAAAATGATATTTCTGCCCCCTTGTTCCAATTAGAAACTTTTTAGAAATATATTTGCTATAATATATATATATATATATATATATATATATATATATATATTATAGCAAATATATTTCTAAAAAGTTTCTAATTATATAATATAATATATATATATATATATATATATATATATATATATATATATATATATATTATAGCAAATATATTTCTATATAAAAAATATATCTATATAATTATTTATTTCTATATAAAAAATATATATATATATATATATATATATATATATATATATTTTTTTTTTTTTTTTTTTTTTTTTTTTTTAGCTTGACACTATTTTTTTTAGATGATTTTATGATGGATTTTTTTTCTTCCTTTTTTTCATCTACAAAAAAATGAAGGTCACATGATGGTAAGAGGTCATATGAGTGTGTTTAGAGGTCACATGAGTGTGTGCATGAATGTGAGTGTGTGTTTCTGCTTATTTTTGATTTTTTCCCCCAAAACGATGCTCATTAAGTGATCATATACGTCCAGACACATGTATTGATTCTGGTCTCTGTCTGTGAATCAGTTGCCAAGCAGCCCAGTAAAAGAAAAAGAGGAGGTGTCTGTGAGCTGGCTGAACGCTCTGATTGGCCGGATCGCGTGGGACTTCTTCAGGGAGCAGTACTGGTCTGATTGGGTGTCTAAGAAGATCCAGATGAAGCTCAGTAAAATCAGAGTGAGTTTTTGTTGAGGAAAGTAATCATATCTTATAGTGTTTCCAGGAGTACTTTGTACACTGTGTCTTTTTATATTTTCCTGTTTATCCTACTGGCAGTTAAGCACTTAAGGGAAGGGTACAGTACTGTAAGTTCTGCAAAATCCCAGTCATGGTAAATCCAAGGTTACACAACATCTGTGTATAATGATGGATAATTTCCATTTTGACTAGAGGTATTAAGCTATAAATTTTAACAAAACTCTTTAGCTTTGGTTCAGGAAGAAATAAAACTCTGGCATACACCGGTCAGGCAAAACATTATGACCACCTGCCTAATATTGTGTTGGTCTCTCTTTTTGCTGCCAAAACAGCCCTGGCCTGTCATGCACTGTGTATTCTGACACCTTTCTATCAGAACCAGCATTAACTTCTTCAGCAATCTGAGCAACAGTAGCTTGTCTGTCTCCGGGTTCACCACTGTTCCTTCCTTGGGCCACTTTTGATAGATACTGACCACTGAACACCCCACAAGAGCTGCAGTTTTGGAGATGCTCTGATCCAGTCATCTAGCCATCACAATTAGGCCCTTGTCAAACTCGCTCAAATCCTTACACTTGCCCATTTTTCCTGCTTCTAACATCAACTTTGAGGACAAAATGTTCACCTGCTGCCTAATATATCCCACCCACTAACAGGTGCCATGATGAGGAGATAGTCAGTGTTATTCATTTCACCTGTCAGTGGTCATAATGTTATGCCTGATCGATGTATATTATTAGCGTTTTTCCTTCCGCATGGATTTCTTGGTACCTCGTGTTTAGCACAGTGTCGTTTTTCAGACATCATGATCTTTCCTTTCATGCAAATCAGCGTATGTGACTCATGCATGCATTTATCAACAATATAATGAGGCACTAAATAAATTATCTGACTATTGACTAGGAACAAATATCTGGAACTAAAAAAGCTCTAATGTTTAACAGTGGGGGTTTGAGGGGGGGCTGAAAATAAATGTCTTTTAGAGGCAAATGGTGAATTTATATGAAAATAATCACCTTCACAGTAACCGTGTTTTGTGTCAGCCTTCATCCACACTCCTGTTATTGATTGTTTTCCTGTAGCTGTTCATCCTGTTATGTTTTACCTGTTTCTGGTTGCTCTTGTCTGGATGCTTTGAATGAATAATTGTTGTTGTGTTTCTTCAGTTGCCTTACTTCATGAACGAGCTGACGCTGACTGAGCTCGACATGGGCGCCTGCACTCCCAGAATCCTTTGGGCCTCTCAGCCATCAGTGGATCATCAGGGTAAGACAAGGATTTTAATGGAATTGCTATCAGTTTATGTAGTAATGCTATTAATGAGGTTATTTGGGGCTTTGTGCCTCACACACACACAAATACATCCACACAAGTCAAAATAACATCTGCATCAGTTCTGCTTGCACAGAGAGAGATACCAAATCACATGCTGAGTAAAAAAACTACTTCTGTTTTATATATGCAACCTTTAGTCTAGTAAAATAAAAACTAAACTGAAGAGGCAAAATACAGACCCTGAACATGTCTGAAATATTTGGGTGAAAGGAAATGTTTGTGGGTGAACTATTACTTTAATAACGTTGGATGAATATCAAGGCATGGCACCACTGGTAGAAATGACCAATCATTTATTCAGATTTCATGAGCAAATTTCCTGAACATGAGTCATATGGTGAATGAAACTTCCTCATCTCTCCCCTCAGTGTTTCAAGTGGTTCCTGATTAACCGTGCCGTGATCAAGGCTGCGTGTGTGTGAGAGAGAGAGAGAGAGAGACCACAACCATAACCTTGTTTATCTGGTCATCTGATTTTCGATGATGTCATGTGATGACAAAATGCCTCATTGTTAAGTTCAGTAATGATTTGAATATTAATTCGCTTTGACCGAGTGTAAGATGCAGTGAAGTCTCACACACACACACTGTACTGTGTTCCATTATGAAGCAGTCTGTTGTATTAGACCTGCTTGGCTGTTGTTCAGAAGTGTAGGCGTTTTCTTCTGACCCGTCTCTGGCCTCCTCTCCGTCTGAGTAATGTGATTGCATAACCCGGTGTATCCCAGTATGACTGCAGTAATACACTGAACCCAGAAGTGACCAGTGGACGTCGTTAGGATCACTGTGACGGATATGGCAGATATTTGTTCTGTTAAAATCCATCTTTTGTTTGAAACAAACACAAGGATCATGATCCAAGCAGATACAACCAATCTACACAATATTTGTCTTGCATGCCTTCAGTCAGTGAATTTGTAATTTTTTCAGATTATTTTTTTTAAATGTTCATTTATGAGGAATTTGTGTTGCTAAATTTAGCTGTCGGGAATATTTCCTCTTCCCCACACTGCCCTCTACTGACCTAATGATGCTAATGCAGACGTGATGTAAATGGTGACTCAAATGAAGGTCAAATATCTCTCTCTCTCTTTCTCTTTCTCTCACTCACTCACTCACTCCTGCTGTTAAAGACTCACCACTGTTTACCAGGATGGTCATAAACCCATGTCCAGCTGTTTTCAATTCAATTCAAATCAAGTTTATTTGTAAAGCGCTTTTAACAAAGAGCATTGTCTCAAAGCAGCTTTACATAAGAAACAACATAAGAAAACAACAAATATATAAACAGACAAATAGTCCTAGATGTTATCCCAAGTGAGCAAGCCTGAGGTGACTGAGGCGACTGTGGCAAGGAAAAACTCCCTTAGATTGTATGAAACCTTGAGAGGAACCAGACTCAAAAGGGAACCCATCCTCATTTGGGTGACAGCGGAGAGTGTGATTATATCGTGCATTTATGTATAGTCAGTTGTGTGATGCCGATACAGAGTGTGTAAAATATTATGTAAATTAATAAGGAGGTTGTTGTCATCCACATAAGGTTGACAGCGTTGCTTTGAATACCCCAATCCTCACAAAGCAGAATCCAGCTGGAGCTGGTCCACCTCCGGATGTCACTGGAGCCGGCACAGTCTCTGTATGCCTCGGGATGGGTAGAAGAAGGGAAACAATGGAACAGAATTAGCGTCGCTGCTGTTCGTAATATTAGCAGCACTAGATGATAATGTGCATTTAATCAGATGTACTGGAGCACAAGGTTATGGGATGTGTTAAATGTATGCCAGGCTAAAGAGATAGTCTACATTTAAACTGGGAGACTGTGTCTGAGCCCCAAACACTGTCAGGAAGGCTATTCCAAAGTTTAGGAGCTAAATACGAAGACACTCTACCCCCTTATGTGGACTTTGATATTCTGGGAACTACCAGAAGTCTGGAGTTTTGTGATCTTAAAGAGCATGGCGGATTGTAACGTGTTAGAAGACTAGCTAGATATGTTTAAACCATTTAGAGCCTTGAACGTAAGTGGTGCTAATTTATAGTCAATTCTGAGTTTAACAGGTAGCCAGTGCAGGGATGTTTTCTCCTGCATGATGTCATCTTTCTCACTAGCTGAATGAATTCCTTTCACAGATTCTGATTGAACCGTTTCTATATCCTAAACTTCCAACCGCGTCTGATTTAAATCCATGGCTATTAAGCTGCATGTAACTAAAGCTTCTCTCTATCTTTCTCTTCTTTTATGGCTTTCAGGTCTTTGGTTTGATGTGGAAGTCTCCTACAAAGGCTCGTTCCTTATGACTCTGGAGACAAAGATGAACCTGTCGCGACTGGGGAAGGAGGGCGAGGCTGTCGGCGAGTTTGGAAAAGAAGGGTAAGACGAGCACGAGTGCGTTTCATTTCATTTCAGTTGATGTGTTAATGAGGTATTATGTACATCCAGGTATACATCCAGTATAACGTACATCCAGGAGTCTCAAACTAACCGCATAACTGAATTGTTTGGTGCTTCACTTAAAGTATGTAATAACTTTTATATAGACTTGGTTGTGTTTAAAGAACAAATACAGCGACCAGTCATAACATTATGACCACCTGCCTAATATTGTGTTGGTCCCCCCCTTTTGCTGCCAAAACAGCCCTGACCCATCCTGCACTGTGTATTCTGACCCCTTTCTATCAGAACCAGCTTTAACTTCTTCAGCAATTTGAGCAACAGTAGCTCGTCTGTTGGATCGGATCATACGGGTCAGCCTTTGCTCCTCATGTGCATCAGCCTTGTCCACCCATGACCCTGTCCCCAGTTCACCACTGTTCCTTCCTTGGGCCACTTTTGATATATTTGCAAGATTTAAAGGCTGGTCGCCTCTAAAAGTGCATTTTATGCATTTTAAAGACTCCTAACAGCATTTAGGTACAAACCTCACCTTTGTCAAGTTCTGCCCTGTTTCCTCATAGGTTCATACTGTTAGTACTAACAACCAATCAGAGACTCTTCTGAATTTATTTATTCGTTTAATAGCATTATAATCTCACTGGGATTAATTATACTTGAAATCCGCTGCTATTTAATAACTAGTATACTGCTTTTTTGTTTCCTCTGCACTCTCTCTCTCTCTCTCTCTCTCTCTCTTTCTCGGTGAGTAACTCTGCATCTATTCTGAGAGCTGATCTATAGTGTAATGTTTGTTGGAGTGAAGCAGAAGCACCAGATTTGACCTTCTGTGCCAAACTGTGCTTCTGACGAAGGCAAAAGTCTCAGCATTCAGGTAACACCAGTTCCATGTAACAGTTGCAGAAAAAAAGGACAAAAAGAGTCCTGAAGCGATTTGGTATATTTCTGGCTAACATTCAAATAAATTCGATTGCTTATACAACGACTAGGCAACTTTACCACTGTTTTCACACCTGGTAGCTTTGGAAGCTGAGACTTTGCTTTAAATTAGACATCCAGCTTATTTAGATTTTGTCATATTTCATTTTGCATGAAAGTTTCGGTATTTCTACTCCACCTTAAAACCTGCATTGTTACCATTCGCATCCTCTCCTTTCCCTCTAGGCCTAGTGACACCTTCAATCTTACCCATAATCCCCGGTTCACTACAGTTCAACAGGAATAATACACGGCTCAAACTCCCAACTTACTGCTTAATAGAACAATGGTTTCTTATTCCTTGAGCCCTGTTGTCTGGATAGAGAAACGAGCTCTGAATTATTGTAGCCAAAGATTTATAATAGTTAGACAAAGAAAGCATTTTCTTTAGGTTTAACATTGGGTGAAATTCTCATTTTACTCCGACGCAACAGATCTATTTGGCTGAAATGACCTCTCGAATCATCTTGGATCTCAGATAGAGAAAATCTCATTCGTGTGTATCCCATTGCAGCCCCCTAGTGGTACAGTCACCAAATTTCGGACAGTGACCTTTTTTTTTAAATCATACGAACCTACTTACAATGAACTGTTCTTTATATCCTCTCATTACCCACACCGTCTTGTGTGTTCTGTAGGATTGTGATCTACGCATGCTTTTTTATATTTCAGCACACTGTACATTGTGCCTTCATTGATAGTTCATAGTGTTTTGTTCACCTAAGATGAGAACGTGAAACAGATTGAAAATGTGGACTGGCTTATGTGAGTTCTGTCTAAGGCTAGAGTTTATGAAAGTTAATCATACGCGTCTGTATGGATTTTTCAGGCACAGGCCACGCACGTACTGCCTGGCCGATAGCGACGAAGAGTCTTCCAGCGCCGGGTCTTCTGATGAAGACGATGGGAAGGAGAACATCGCTGATAAAAACTTGCAGCCGGGCGCAGAGGGGTGAGTGGATCCTCTGTCACTTCTCTACCTCCTTCAGATAAACACCATTCCCAGGAAATTAGAATATATAATGGTAGATTTTGTTATCGGTTCATTTAACCGGTCATGTTCCTGCTTTGCAGATACGCCGGAGTCCACAGGCCGAGCAAGATCATGAGATTCGTGGACAAGATAACCAAGAACAAATACTTCCAGAAGGCTACAGAGACCGAGTTCATTAAAAAGAAAATTGAGGAAGTGTCAAACACACCACTCCTCCTCACTGTGGAACTTCAGGAGTGTAAAGGAACGCTGGCTGTCAACATCCCGCCTCCCCCAACTGACAGGATATGGTAAGCTTAATAATGCGCATCACTCACTAATAGACAAATACCAGAGGTAAAGGAAATGTAATAGCAGCAATACAGGATTAGACGTGATGCTACAAATATACACCAAAGTGTAATGAGCTACTGAGCTGAATTTGAATAAGGGCAATAAAGAAGCATTAAACAGTGTTGTGTTTTTCATGTTCAGGTACGGATTTCGCAGCCCTCCTCTCCTGGAGCTGAAGGCTCGGCCCAAACTCGGAGAGAGAGAAGTGACGCTCGCCCACGTTACTGACTGGATAGAAAAGAAACTGGAGCAAGAGTTTCAGGTAAAGACTTGAGCGCATTTGGTTAGCGGTGATCTAGTTAAAACATCAGACTGGATCAAGTAGTGTAAACTGTGTCAGCTAAGAACTGCTGCTTTAATCCGAATACTGTTGTTCACAATATATTCGCACTGAGCATCCTTTCACTCTTCGGATGTATTGTTCATGGCTTTATAGTTGCAAGAGAGTAATGATTTACAATCCCACTATCCACCATCACCCAGGCAGATGAGGACAGGTTCATTCACAGTCTGGTTCCTAAAGGAAGGTTTTCTTCCTCGTGTCATCTCAGGGAGTTTTTCTTCCTATTGTCTCCTCTGCTTTGCTCAGTAAGGATCTAGTTTAGTGACAAGGATGATTGCTTAAAGCACTTTGCATATAAACTTGTGTTATACATTTAAGTGAGTAAGATACATTTAGATTGGTTTTATTTCTAGTACACAGTTCTTATGCCATAATGGAACACAATAATGGATCTGTCTGTGCTTATTCCTTTATTCCTATGTACACTATTCCACAGAAAATCCTCGTGATGCCAAACATGGACGACGTGTGGCTCACCGTCATGCATTCTGCCATGGACCCTCGGTCAGATGCGACGGCAACAGAGAGCAAGGGAGTCACGTCTGTCCCCGAGGTTGACCTACTACCTACGACTGAGGGGCTGTGAAGGACAACTACCAGTTCCAGTATTGGCAAAATGAGAGCTGATACCATGGCTACAAAAGTCATGGAACTTTTGAAGAAGTAGAGGAGCATAGAAAGACAACGCTGCTTTAATGACTTTGTCAACAAGATGGTTCATTCCTGTGGAAGAAATATGCGAGGACAAACACGGAGAGTATAGAGCTAGAGTAATAAGTAATGTTGATGCAGGAAGGATGGCCACGTGCAATGAAAACCTATGAAGGAAGACCGATGGTTACACGAATATTTAATCAGGTAAAGATATCTGTGCATATCTGTGTTTATGAGCGCCTAAAGCGTTAACTCTTGGAGGTCCACTGCACTACGATTTAATACATACTAAACATCTATGGAGATTATTTTTTTTTCTGTGTCATGCACTAACACACTGATTTCTGCTAATTATCACACAGAGTGTGTGAGTAACACAAAAAGTCATGGTGCAGAAGGACTTGAAGACTCCCTCTGTATGTGACGATAACCCTAAGCTATATGATTTCCTTTGAAATGATCAGATCTTTGGTATCGTTGGAGCCTGGATCAGCTTAGACGTACACTGTGCCTGAGTACACTGCCCTCGATGAAGTCATTTTTATTCTCGTATCATGAAGCAGGCTATTAGAAGGCTAATGTTTTGCGTGCGAATGTAAGAGAGAATGTTATAACGTCTATGGGTACATTATTATGGGTGTTGTTTATTTAATTTAATATAATAGTAGCATCAAATGCACACATCTAAACAACCAGTTTATAATAGACCCAAGCGTCTCATCTGAACACAATATCACAGTATATCATATAAAGCCATATCAGTACATGCCTCCTGGGACAGCACTGTGTTTAAGTGTGTGTTTTGTGGTCTGTAGCGGTGTATACTGCTTGCTCCATTCAATATCAGTGTGACTATAAAAGCTTTTCCACACTCAAAATCCAGAGCTGCACCTTTTTAACCCCATCCCCAAGATTTATATGGTTTTACCCCGTTAATAACCAAATACTGTGACGTATTAACACTAATGACGGTATTAATATACAGACACCCCCTCTAGCTGCAGCTATACACACATTAACTGCATAACACACACTGAAAAGAGCCAGCGTAATCATTACACCCATGCATTTTAAAGGTGCAGTTTGTAAAAGTGGTTTTTGGACCAAAATGATCCCGTCACATGTGTGGCACCCTGGGGAAAACCTCTTCATACTATATTGTTATTTTTTTACATGTGTCTTGATCACAAAGAAAGTTAAATCCTAGTCACAAAATGTACAAACTGCCCCTTTAAATTTCTTTAATGTAAGCTATTTTTTGTGTGTGTACAACTATTTGTTCACTAACTATATATATAACGTGATGAATAATGCTTTTAAAAAGAAACAAAATTAGATCATTTTGCCCCTGTTGCTTCGGCTCACGATTCTGCCCAAGTTCAGGCTTTGACGGTATCGGTTATGATGATACACGTCAACAAGCACACAAGCAAAACCCGGGCCATAAAAATATGACTAGAAGATGACGGACCTGCTTCCCATGAGTACATTCTGTATCGAGTGAATGATCCTACTTCTCAGTGCCACTTTTTAGTGAGTGTGTATGATTGGGTGTTACGACCATGATGATATTATATACACGGGATGTGGAAAGTCTGGGAGTAATGAATGTATGATTTTTGTATTGTGTATGTGTGTGTGTGTGTGTGTGTAGGTCTAGTGTATACAGTTCATGCTACTATAAGAGTTGATACAAATGAAGAACATACGAAGATCTTTTACTGATTTAAAAAGAAATAATATATATATATAAATATAATATGAATGCAATGCTGATTTGCCAGGAACAGAAATTTAATTTTTTTTTTCTATTCTGAATTTTTATTTAATAATGTAAAACATTCCCAATTCAGATCCTATGTGAATGAAGCAAATTATTATTATTATTATTATTATTATTATTATATATATATTTTTTTTTGTAATATCCAAGCAGTAAAAAAAAAAAATTTTGTTTCATGCTTTTGTTTCTTTGTTTTTGGGTTTTATTATTATTATTTTTTTTTTTTTTTGGTCTGTTTTGTACATCTAAGGCTTGGTATGATGAGTGCAGAGATGGTAAAGAAATGGTTTAAACACTCGCTAATCGGTGTCTAACGGTCACCATCGTGCCATAACGGTTTACGGAAATCCGGGCCTTGTTTGAGATGTTACTATAATTGTTGAAAGATATCGCCTGTGGTTTATAACGCAATTATCTTCACACTTTATTGTGATTTGTTTACTAGTGTATGTTTCCATTGGGGAAGGATATTAACTTGAAATGAACCTCGGCAGTTTTCTTTTTCCAGCCTGTCTGTAATGAGAGGTTGCTTGTAATGCTTTGTGAATGTCTTTATTTTGGGAGCAGGGATATTGCTCAGAGCTACTGCCCCAACCCAAGTGCCCAATTTTACAGTGTGTTGAGCATATAACCCATTATTGATCTAGGCACATGCATGAAAGAAATGAAGTAAAAAAAAAAAAAAAAACAAGAAATAAATGAAACAATACTATTGTGGTGATATTTCTTGTGTATCCTGGTACGCTGAAACTTTATACTCCGCACACTACTGATAAACATCATGCCGACGGTGCCAAGCCTTTCTCTTACATTGAAGTTCCTTTGTTTACATGTTTGCTCTGATGGTTTTCTCTCACAATGTCTTTTTTTTTTTTTTCCCTCCTTCCTTCCCCTGGTTGTTTGTTGTCTGTAATTGACAGGGTAGGAAATGTGTTTAGTTCTGCTTCATTTTTTAATTATTTCTTTTCCCCTTCGCTCTAAATGTAGCTGTCGATCAGGAATGGGAACAACGTTAATCACTCTCGACAAGGTTAATCTGTATTACTGAATCATCAGCCAGAAGGAGGTGTAATATGATGACATTCTTATTAATAATGCAAACTGGATCAGAAATCTGTGTATGCCAGGCAAATACTGTGTCAAAATCAGTGCAGTATTAATAATAGATCTGCTATTTCCTTTCCTTTTCGGTCTCAGAATGCCTTCTCCAAACAAGTGTCACAAGAAATGCCAGCTTGTATATGCATACTTTGCTTACTATTGTCCAAGTGTCTTTCTTGATTACTAAACTGTATGAACTGTATTTTTTTTCTCCTAAAACGAAAGATGAATAAAGATTTTTTTTCTTATTTCTCTCGGTTTTGGTGTCTCTTGAACTGAGGAACCTTTTTTTTGGGGGGGGGTTCAAATCCATAAATAGCCCAGTAATATACAGTATATAGATTAAGGGAAGCAGATATGAAGTTATGCTGCATGATTAACCCAGTAAGTGACGTGTGTTGTGGTGCAGGATGTGTCATGGTTTCTGGGTTTCCTACAGATTTGTGGGTTTCCTCCTTCCTCATTATGGTTGTTAAACTGGCTTTAGGTGAACATTTGTGTATATGGTGCACTGTCATGGACTGACATTCAACCTAAGGTGGCTCACTGCCAGTGCGCCAAATCCAAAGAGATAAAGACTACTAAATCTTTTGTAGTTATTGTAGCCGAAGTGTGTGAATACCCACTTCACTCCCCATGTTCCTTGGTCCACCATAACCTTTACCATCCATCCATTTTCTATACCCACTTTATTCCTAATTAGGGTCATGGGGATCTGCTGGAGACTATCCCAGCACACATAGGGCAAAAGGCAGGGGTACACCCTGGACAGGTCACCAGTCCATCACAGGACCACACATATAGACAGACAACCACTCGCACTCAATGGGCAATTTAGAATCACCAATCAACCTAATGTACATGTATTTGGACTGTGGGAGGAAACCGGAGAACCCGGAGTAAACCCACGCAGGAACGGGTAGAACAGTTTGTGGGGCAAACTCCACACCCAGGATTCGGACCTTCTTGCTGTGAGGCAACAGTGCAACTGTGCCACTGTGCTACCCCCAACCCTGACCAGTGGTTACTAATCACAAATAAATGTATTATATAATATATTTTTTTACCTTAAAATTAAGACTACTTGAATGTCACTTTGCCTTCTGGAATAAATAATTCTGTTGTGCTTACTCTCCTTAACCAGGAGATGGCACTGTATTACCCGGAATATTTATTATTATTTTTTTCTTTGTGTTTTTTAATGTATGGAGGGGGGGTGCCATTACTTTTGGTTCTTGATAAACAACGCTGTTAGATTAAACAGTGTCTAGGCAACATATTATACTGTGGATTATCAATAACGTTTTATTCTCCTTATTTTTTCTTAATATACTATAAATGTATTTATTCCAAAAAGGTTATCTAATTAGTGGAAGGAGCTTTTTCGTGTGTTGTTGCTCGGGCAGCTGTGTGTGTGTGTGTGTGTGTGTGTTCCTCTGGAAACGTCGCGCGCACGAAAGCTATTGGTGAGTTTCCTGTCTCGCGGACACGGGGTGGGAGGGGGGTGTGTGTGTGTGTGTGTGTGTGTGGTGGGGGGTGTAGTTTCCTGCAGCCCGCGTGGTCATCATGCAGCGCGCGCTCCTGGTTAAAACTGCAGTGAAGTAAGTATCGCGTCGTCGCCGGAGAAAACAGGCACGCGCCGAGGCTCTTCCTGCTAACTCGAACTTCTCGCGCATCCCGACGAGGAAAAAATCCGAGGAGGTTGTGCAACGATTATGTCTTTAAATCTTGCCGAACCGCACTGAAACGTCAAACGGACCCGATAAACCAAACCCCTTTCTTTCTTTTTAGTACACACACACACACACGCGCGCGCGCAGAAAAAAAAGATGTGAGCGCGCGCGCTCGAGACGGAAAAGCTACATTTTTTAGCATTGTGACAGATGAGTAAGGCTAGCGACCGCCTTCTTGTGCTTCACACATCTGCCAGTGCCACGAAGACCGTGTACCGTTAACATTTCAACAACGACAACATTCTCGTTTTTTTAAATATATATATATGTATATATAAGTTTATTTTTTTTAAAGAACAAAACGTTACTTTCTCTGAAAGGCGAAGAAGAGGAGCAGCTCACCGAGCAAAAATCTTCACAACTTCCCATTCTTCTCGTCTGTATTTTCAGGATTTTTTTTAATTTCCATCTCTTCTCTTCACACTAAGTTTACACTCACAGACTGGGAACATGTTGATGAAAGAGTACCGAATATGTATGCCACTGACTGTTGAAGAGGTAAGTTTTTTTTTCTCCCCCCCACAAGTCTTCATTAGTAAAACTGTTTTAACTGATCTGGTTAATTCTGTAGCGTGGACACCTGGAATTGATTTCATTCGATTCCGAGTCGGTTCAGGAGTCGGTTCAGTGCTGTGGCAATTTCCTTCAGCGCTGTATGTAATTCAAACTACAGAGTGTTAATTGGATAAGTTTGACCGTATGAAATCATACACCATTCTGTGTGTGTGTGTGTGTGTGTGTGCACGCAAACACTTAATCAACACTCTTGGTGTCGACTCCTCAGAGTCGAATTCTCAGATGTCAATATGTCAAACTGAACACTGTATGTTATTTCCATTTCACCTTAATCACTAAATCCTTGATGCCCTAATTATTAAATCCTAATAAAACTAGAAGTGTTCATTCTACACTGTAGGTATCCAGGAACACTGGATGTAAGGCGGATGAAAAAAACACCCCTGAAGGTGTATCGCAGGGCATCATGCATACACACGTTCAAGGGGTACAATAGGGAGTTCACATGAGCATGGCTGGAGGAAACTGGAGAACCTGAAGGAAATCCAGATAGATGCAGGAACAACTGACTCCTTACACACAGTAACACAAGTTTAGGATTGAACCCGTGGACCTTGGAGCGCTGACACAGCAACGTTTCACACTGTAACACTGTGTCGCCTTTAAAAAGTAGCACTAGATGCGAGAAAAACCCTAACAGGTTTTCATCAATGTAGGCGTTTTCTCTTCACATGAAACAAGGAGTCAGTTCAAAAACTGCAGATGTCTGTTTCAGCCATCTGTGTAAGCTGACGCTGTGATGTTATGGTCCTTAAGTCATATGATATTAAGCCTTGTGTTGTGTTGGAGTTGCTCCACCCTGCACTTTAAGCACAGCTTTGAGCAGAGCTTAGGATAAGCTTCAGACCTTAAGCTGTAGATCAGGGCTGGTGTTACAGGGTACATACCAATAAGATTACAAACGTGTGTTAAGCACGACTAGGGTAAAAAGTTATAGCAAGGGAAATGTGACATCGTATGAGCTACATCTTTCTTTCTTTATTCCCTTACTGAGCAGGAGAGTGAGCCTAGAGGTGGACACAATTTCTGAAAACTGAAAACAAATGTGAACTGAGATCTTCTCAGTTTGAAGCTAAGGTGTAGGTTGCTGAAAACGGCTCGGATTTCTGATACCGGATGACCACTCGGATCTCAAACCTCAGATTCCTATCTGCTTTTAGACCTTGTTTAAAAGTTTTTGGCACTATTAAGTACATTTGAAACAAAATACAAGGCAGGTGTATAAACAGGTTTGTTCTTCCTCATGCTTGTTCTTCCTCTTATACCGATCAGGCATAACATTTTGACCACCGAGAGGTGAACTGAAAAACACTGATGATCTCATCATCATGGTACCTGTTAGTGGGTGGGATATATTAGGCAGCAAGTGAACATCGATCCATTGTCTATACCTTTTTTATTCCTAATTAGGGTCATGGGGATCTGCTGGAGACTATCCCAGCACACATTGGGCGAAAGGCTCCTATGGGCAATTTAGAATTACCAATCAACTTAATGTACTTGTTTTTGGACTGTGGGAGGAAACCGGAGTACCCGGAGTAAACCCACGCAGGCACGGGGAGAACATGCAGCAAGTGAACATTTTGTCCTTTATGTTAGAAGCAGGAAAAATGGGCACGCGTAAGGCTTTGAGTGAGTTTGACAAGAGCCAAATTGTGATGGCTAGTCGACTGGATCAGAGCATCTTCAAAACTGCAGCTCTTGTGGGGTGTTCCTGGTCTGCAGTGGTCAGTATCTATTAAAAGTGGTCCAAGGAAGGAACAGTGGTGAACCGGAGACAGGGTCATGGGCGGCCAAGGCTCACTGATACACGTGGGGAGTGAAGGCTGGCCCATGTGATCCGATCCAACAGACGAGCTACTGTTGATCAAATTGCTGAAGAAGTTAATGCTGGTTCTGATAGAAAGGTGTCAGAATACACAGTGCATGACGGGTCAGGGCTGTTTTGGCAGCAAAAGGGAGACCAACACAATATTAGGCAGGTGGTCATAATGTTATGCCTGATCAGTGTACATTTACATTTACAATGCACAGTGCTGTGTTTGAAGACTCGTGAATGTTAACGCATCAGTAGCTGGCAGTCTAGTGAAGTTGTTTTGGCAGGAAAGGGTTGTTCCAAATCTCATTAAAAGAAATGACCTAATATGGAAGTTATCTTGAGGGCTTGTATTAGGCAAATCAATGCGCCACTACATACGCCATTCTGCATTAAAGAAATACAGCGCGATGAAATCACCCTTGGGTTTTTTAAGTGGTTTTCTTACTGGAGCACTGTTTTCCTGTGGTCAGTACTAGCATCGCTGCGTAAACCGTTATCAGGACACTACACATTGAGCCGGGGCTTTGGCTGGACAACCACTTCCTGTTAGACAGTGAGAGCAGGGGGGGTGGTGGTGGGGGGGGGTGGCCAAGAAGGTCAACAGTGGCTAAAGAAGGATGTGTGCTCAGCTTCCTAAAACCATTATAGCATGAGCCGAGAGATGGTAGAGCAAGCTGTGGTCAGAAAAGCAAGCCAGAGAGTGCTGTGTGTGAAGGCCTGGACTGACTGCATGTATATTTACTGGTTCTGACTGATCCCCTTCATACTACTGTTTTTTTGTGAAAATGACCTTTATCCTTCACATTCATCATATCTCATCCCAGTTCCAGCATCTGTGGGTGTATTTTTTTGGACAGCACTTTCCACCACCACCACCAGAATATCTTTAACTTTCCACAGTGCATTTAATCTGCTACTCACTGTGGCACAGCACCTGCACCTCATCTTGGTGTTTTCTGTAATGTTTTAATTGGATATCAAATATATGTGCAGACACTGCAGGATTTAACTTTGGACTGTGAAGCGAGAACTTGTTGTTTTTATGAAATTCCCATGTGATTACGTAATGATTCGGCTCATAAAGCAGGAGAATTGCCGACCGGTTCTTAAGAGTTTAAAGGAAAAGAAATGGGGTGCGAGCGGAATTTTGCTTTGAGTCTCTTAAGTCAGATGTGTGTGCCAGATGCGAGTGTTCTAGTGGTCCTAGAGGAGGACTCTATGTCTGCCTTCCCAGCTGGTGCGTATAAAGGAACCGTCGGCCGGTCGCGGATGCAGGTGTGGTAGGAGTTGTGCTGGATTGGAGTCTTGTGTGATTGCACAATCATGTTGTGAGCAGCTGTTTGGTTTGGCACCTCATCATGCAGGGGAGTCTTCAGATCGCAGCTACAGTATGTCACACAGCAAGGGACTGCTGCATGGTGTGAGATTTATAACAATCAGTGGTGTGCAGTTCACTTTAACCTGAAACAGGAGTATGCACACCAGTGAGCGATGCCCATGGGAGAGTGGCTCAGCTTTCAGCCGCATCCTGCTGATTCACCTCACGCGATACTTCTTCTGCTCCGCTGTACCGAGAGAGTTGAATTAATATTTGTTCCAAAGAATTGATCCATTGATCCAACTGGCTATGTCCGGTTTAAATCACACTAAACAGATATAGACCTAATGTTTTTTGTTTGTTAGCCCTTAATCCTCGAATGAGATTGATACATTATATTGCCAAAAGTTTTGGGACATCTGCCTTTACATGCACATGAATGTAATATGGACTTGGCTCGCACTTTGCAGCTATAACAGCTTCAACTCTTCTGTGAAGGCTTTCCACAAGGGTTAGGAGTGTGTTTATGGGAATTTTTGACCATTCCTCTAGAAGTACATTTGTGAGGTCAGGCACAAAAGGTTGATGTTGGACAAAGGTCTGGCTCACAGTCCCCAAACTAATTCATCCCAAAGGTGTTCTATCGGGTTGAGGTCAGGACTCTGTGCAGGCCAGACAAGTTCACACCCAACTCGCTTATCCATGTCTTTATGGACCTTGCTTTGTGCACTGGTGTGCAGTCATGTTGGAACAGGAAGGGGTCATCCCCAAAGTTCCCACAAAGTTGGGACCATGAAATTGTCCAAAATGTCTTGGTATGCTGAAGCATTAAGAGTTCCTTTCACTGGAACTAAGGGGCCAAGCCCAACCCCTGAAAAACAACACCTGAATTCAATGTTTTTGTGGGGTGTCCCAAAACCTTTGGCAGTATCGTGTATGGTTCCAGATATTCTGCCCACCATAATCTCTTCTTTGCATACAGAACCTGCCCATAAAACACTGCACTCTCTGTCCGTCTCTCATTTCTGCAAAGCAGCTCGAAATGAAGGATTAGCACTCAGCTTGCCCCGTAATCCTGCTCAATACACGCCACATTTGTTGCAAAAATAGAATTTCCCATAAGCTCCGATTCCTAAGCTGTTCTGTGGTGTGAACCGGCATGTGCATCTCTCTTATCGCTGACTTGCACAGCTCCCACATTATCAAACCCTGAGTGGCGTCATAGAAAGCAAATGAGTCAGTGAAATGGTACTTAGCGTAAATCTCAGACGGTGTCAAGTGTTTATCAGCACTGGAATACAAACACCGGCTATCAGCGGTGCTACAGACCGCCTCGACTCTCGGGCAAGACGAAGGTCTGAGCACAGCATGTTAACCTTAGGCATGTACAGATAATCTCTTCTTGTGGTATTAAAAAGTGCACAGTATTGTTATCATGAAGACCCATGTAACATCTGCCTAGGCAGCATTTTTTATTTTTTTTGCTTTCGGGGATTTAAGCAATTTTGAAAGGAAGAGTACGGAAAGCGGCTTGTATTTTGGACAGGGTCACATCCTATACGACTTGCTTAGTCTAAACAAAATGCAGATGCCATTACTGGAAATGAAAATTATAATGTTAATTAGTTTTGGGATTTAAAAATCTAATCAGCTTGAACATACTGAAATAATAACACTGCGATTTTTGAAGTCATGGGTCAATATGATTGTTGTTGTTGTTGTTGTTAGTAGGCTCAGTGGTGCAGCAGGTTGTGTTTCCATCTCACACATCCAGAGTCTCGTGTTCAATCCTGAGCTCGGGTTACTGTCTGCGTGGAATTCCACGTGTTCTCCTCACGTCCGCATGGTTTTCCTTCAGGTTCTCCGGTTTCCGAAGTGACATTCCCAAGTGATTTACTACGCTGCCGTGTGTGTGTGTGTGTGTGTGTGTGTGTGTGTGTGTGTGTGTGGGCATGGTGACCTGCAGTGAACTTGGGTGTACTCCAGAGTGTATTCCTGCTTCATATGTAGTGTTTCCAGAATAGACTCCGGAACCACCTCAAAAGTATTACTGAAGGTGAATGTATTCATGAAAGAACCAAATTATATTCTATACAAATCCCGTGCATCTCAGGTAGCGTTCCATTAAAAAAAAAAAGATAATCAAACCGATTTTGACTGTGTTTTGTGTGTTTATAATTTGCATGTGATTTAACCGAGAAAATCAAAGCTCGAGCCGTGTGTTTTGTCCGAGCCTCCTGCTAGTCTAATTTCAGTCAGAAGCCTTTCAGTCTTGGACACAAGTCTCTCTTTTTTCCCTCTCACGTGATTCAGCCAAGACGGTGAGTCGAGAGCAGGAACTCCATTTTAAATGCTGTAGGTACGTTCAGTTCCCTAATGCTCGCACAAGCCATGTACTGTTTTACACTGTGGTCAGCGAAGCATGCCGTGATTAAATATCACATACTTGACTTCTCTAAAGAAGGCCATTCTTCTAGTAGACGTGTGAATAATTAGTTATGTGATATGAACACACTATGGACACAAAATGACATCACCACCGGGGACGGGAGCAGGCTGCGTAGGTATCTAAAGATAAAATGTAAAATTGAATGTTCTTATATTATCCTGAGATGCTGCCAACTGATGTGTTTTAGTGAAGGATAAAGCAGAATGAAGGTGCGTTCAGCATCACAGGATTATGTATTTATGTAAGCAAGGAAGAATGAATACAAATAATTACACCCACAGAAAATGAGTCAAAGTGAATATAGTGAGCTTTAAAGTTCTGTAAATTAAAGCGTTTTTTGCGGTATTTTTCTGTACTCATGACACTCTTTATACACTATATTGGCAAAAGTTTTTGGACGTCTGCCTTTCTACTCTTCTGGGAAGGCTTTCCACAAGGTTTTGGAGTGACCATTCCTCTAGAAGCACATTTGTGAGGTCAGGCACTGATGTTGGACGAGAAGGTCTGGCTCTCAGGCTCCGCTCTAATTCATCTCAAAGGTGTTCTATAAGGTTGAGGTCAGGACTTTGTGCAGGCCAGTCATGATCTTCAACACCAAACTCAATCATCCACTTCTTTATGGAACTTGCTTTGTGCACTGGTGTGCAGTCATGTTGGAACAGGAAGGGGTCATCCCCAAACTGTTCCCACAAAGTTGGGAGTATGAAAATGTCCAAAATGTCTTGGTATGCTGAAGCATTAAGAGTTCCTTTCACTGGAATTAAGCTCAATCTCTGAAAAGCAACACCTGAATTCAATGATTTTGAGGGGTGTCCCGAAACATTTGACAATATAGTATATATTGTTCCTCAGTGCTAATATCAGTACATGCTGAGCATCTAAATCGGATCAACACAACCAAGTTAAACCGCATTACACGAGCAACTTTACGGTTTCCGAGAGCCGCACAGGATATTTTTAGTCACCCGACCACATTTGCACGGCTGTCTCCACCCATTTCCAGCTGGTATCAATGAGGATGACTCTGATTCGATCAAGATCCCATTTGAGATGTCTTTCGGAGGTTTCGTTTGGGTGAGGGAGACCATTACGGAGAGGTGTGGACCGCATGTCATTTCCTTGATGAGCGCCCTGTTGCAGAGGAGCAAGGATGGTCTAATGGTGATTCATTCCAGCGGGCAGTGAATTTCCTGGAACGCCCATTTACACGCCTAGCACAGGGCTATTCTTCTGTTTTACTGAGCGGGAAAAAAGGCACATTTCACAAGCTTACTTTCGTTTTACGCTTTAACCGTAGATGGTGTAGAAAAGCTTTCCGAGTGGGCTGAACAGTAAGCTTTTAAAATGAGCGTTTGTTTTTGCTCAGGATAGAAATCATGACTACAATCAGTTTAGGAATAAACCCTTTTAATAGCCCACAGAAACAGACTTACACAGTAAATGAATACATATTCAAATGCATTTGTAAAAATTTTTTAAAAATTCAGTAAGAAAACAGCCAAGTGAAGTTAGTTCTATTAAATAAAGAAGCCAAAAATCTTGATCCTTATTAAAGGATCCTTGATCCTGTAGCTAAAACCGCAAGTCCCTTTTCCTTTCCTTTTGATTTGATTTGTTGTAAACAACAGAAACGCTGGTGAGTTGTTGAAAGCACAGACACCTATAACCTTAAAGTTCAGCCGCTATTAAAGAAATGCATATCAGCGTGGCTGCTTAACCATGTTCACATTTCCAACAACGCTTGGCTGATTGGAGTTTTTCAGCAGCTGCTGTTGATGCTGACATTTACAGGGTAGGATAGGAGGGCTGATATGAAGCAGATTCTGTTTCCCCCACGTACCATAGAACAATATAATACCTAAGGAAAGACTGTGTGTGTGTGCTTAGCTTTGATTTAGCATTTTGACAGAAAAAACTTGTAAGAGGAAAGGATGGAAATCATTCAGCATGGCTGGCTATTAAGTGAGAGCATGTGAAGAGCAAATACACAGTCCGTGCCAAACCAGTAATGATGAGCTCATAAACATCGATTAAATGCATGTAGATTTTTATTAAATACTATTTTTAAATGGACTTGATATTTACTCTTTGAGAATTGTGAATTAGCTAATGCAAAACATTGGCCTTCTTTGAGCAATCAATAAGTTGACCAAATGTTGATCTTTCGACTGTTCCCTGCGTGTGAAGGGTCGCCACAGCAGACCAACTGGTCCGCACAACAACTTGGCACAGGTTTTATGCCAGATGCCCTTCCTGACGCAACCCTCCCATTTTATCCGGGCTTGGGACCGGCACTGCATCCAATGGCTGGGGTTTGGGCATTGGCTGGGAATCGAACCCGGGCCTTTTACATGGTAGGCAAGAGACCTACCACTGAGCCACCAATGCCTAATAAGTTGTCCAAAATTTTTTAAAATATAGCTGTATGATATTTAAAAAAAATATCATGCACTATATTGCCAAAAGTTTTGGGACACCCCTCCAAATCATTGAATTCAGGTGTTGTTTTTCAGGGCTTGGACTTGGCCCCTTAGTTCCAGCGGACTCTTTATGCTTCAGCATACCAAGACATTTTGGACAATTTCATGCCCCCAACTTTGTGGGAACAGTTTGGGGATGATCCCTTCCTGTTCCAACATGACTGCACACCAGAGCACAAAGCAAGGTCCATAAAGACATGGATGAGCGAGTTTGGTGTGGAGGAACTTCACAGAGTCCTGACCTCAACCTGATGGAACACCTTTGGGATGAATTAGAGTGGAGACTGTGAGCCAGGCCTTTTCATCCAACATCAGTGTCTGACCTGACAATTGCACTTATAGAGGAATGGTCAAAAAATTTCCATAAACACACTCCTAAACCTTGTGGAAAGCCTTCCCAGAAGAGTTGAAGCTAAAGTGCGGGCCAACTCCATATTACATTCATGTGCATTTAAAGGCAGACGTCCCAAAACCTTTGCCGATATAGTGTACGTGCAACTCGACTGAGGGTGTAGTCTGTAATGCTTGAATTAATAAACTTTATTTTGTTCAGATGTGTTTTTTATAATCTCTCAGTCCAATTGAGACATTATGTGTGATGTACTATATGGCTAAAAGTATGTGGAGCATGACTTGGGATTTTATTCATTGAGCCACAAGAGCATTAGTGAGGTCAGGCACTTATGTTGGGTGAGGAGGCCTGGGGGCAGTCATCAACATTCCAGTTTATCTCAAAGGTGTTCCGTGGGGTTGAGGTCAGGGCTCTTGAGAATTCTTTATCAGCTTTGACAGACCCTGTCTCTATGGAGCATTCTTTGTGCCCGGGGTATTGTCATGCTGGAGCAGGTTTGGGCCTCGTAGTTCCAGTGAAGGGAAATCTCAATGCAACAGCATACATCCTATACAACTGTGTACTTCTATTACTGCAGCAACAGTTTATGGATGAACAACAAATGGGTGTGATGATCAGGTGTCCACAAATATAGTGTATATTTATATTGACTCTGAAATAAAGCTTCTCTGCCAACGATTTCTTGGATAGAGTGAATTGAAAAAGCCTGTACAATAAATAAAGATATCGGCTCCATTTGTAGAAGAATCAATACTCGTTGCTTGGTGCTGGACTTCAGTTGAAGTTAAATGTGTCTGAAGGAGATTTATTCAGCACGGGAGTATGTATGAATTAACACAAATAACCAGCTGCTTTTAAGATGATGAACGAAAGTGTATTTTTGGTACAATTTCATGCAGTAGTTAGAGTTTGGTTCGTTGTTTGGTTCACATTTCTCTAGATCAGGATATGGTGCTGCATTATCTCAGACTGATAAGTTATCAGCTTGTTTATATCTGGTCTGAGGTCAGTGCTTGGTCAGTTACAGTAAAAACAGTCCAGTCTGGTGCTGGGTAATTTCCCTGGTGTTTGTGTTGGAGGTGCGGTAGCCTTGGCTCTCACTGTGAGTAGATATAAACATCGTTTGTTAGAAGTTCATTTTCCATGACAGGACACTTCATGGCCGTGGCTCAACACAACACCATTGTGCCCCAGAAAAACCTTCCAGATCACCACAAAATGTCCTGGGTAATTTATTTTAGAGATTGTGACCTTTAAAAAGTCTGTGCTTAAACGTGTGCCTCGTACTTTGTCATTAAATATACACTATATTGCCAAAAGTATTCGCTCACCTGCCTTGACTTGCATATGAACTTAAGTGACATCCCATTCCTAATCCATAGGGTTCAATATGACGTCGGTCCACCCTTTGCAGCTATAACAGCTTCAACTCTTCTGGGAAGGCTGTCCACAAGGTTTAGGAGTGTGTTTATGGGAATTTTTGACCATTCTTCCAGAAGCGCATTTGTGAGGTCCTGGCAACCGCCAAACCCAGACTCGTCCATCAGATTGCCAGATGGAGAAGCGGGATTCGTCACTCCAGAGAACGCGTCTCCACTGCTCTAGAGTCCAGTGGCGGCGTGCTTTACACCACTGCATCCGACGCTTTGCATTGCACCTGGTGATGTATGGCTTGGATGCAGCTGCTCGGCCATGGAAACCCATTCCATGAAGCTCTCTGCGCACTGTTCTTGAGCTAATCTGAAGGCCACATGAAGTTTGGAGGTCTGTAGCGATTGCAGAAAGTTGGTGACCTCTTCGCACTATGCGCCTCAGCATCCGCTGACCCCGCTCCGTCAGTTTACGTGGCCTACCACTTCGTGGCTGAGTTGCTGTCGTTCCCAAACACTTCCACGTTCTTATAATACAGCTGACAGTTGACTGTGGAATATTTAGGAGCGAGGAAATTTCACGACTGGATTTGTTGCACAGGTGGCATCCTATCACAGTTCCACGCTGGAATTCACTGAGCTCCTGAGAGCGACCCATTCTTTCACAAATGTTTGTAAAAACAGTCTGCATGCCTAGGTGCTTGATTTTATACACCTGTGGCCATGGAAGTGATTGGAACACCTGATTCTGATTATTTGGATGGGTGAGCGAATACTTTTGCCAATATAGTGTAATTCCGGTGCATACATCCACTTGGAATTTACACACAATGTCATTGTACTGTGTCCTGATGAGTCTGAACCAAAAATGTCTGATCAGCCATAACATTATGACCACCTGCCTAATACTGTGTTGGTCCCCCTTTTGCTGCCAAAACAGCCATGACCTGTTGAGACATGGACTCCACTAGATCCCTGAAGGTGTGCTGTGGTATCTGGCACCAAGATGTTAGCAGCAGATCCTTTAAGTCCTGTAAGTTGTGAGGTAGGGCCTCCATGGAACAGACTTGTTGGTTCAGCACATCCCACAGATGCTTGATTGGATTGAGATCTGGGGAATTTGGAGGCCAAGTCAACACCTCAAACTCACTGTGCTCATCAAACCGAATTATCCTACTGAAAGAGGCCACAGCCATCAGGGAATACCGTTTCTATGAAAGGGTGTACATGGTCTGCAACAATGCTTAGGTAGGTGGTACGTGTCAAAGTAAGGTCCACATGGATGACAGGACCCAAGGTTTCCCAGCAGAACATTGCCCAAAGCATGACACTGCTTCCGCCGTCTTGCCTTCTTCCCATAGTGCCTGGTGCCATGTCTTTCCCTGGCAAGCAATGTACATGCACCTGGCCATCCACATGATGTAAAAGAAAACATGATTCATCAGACCAGGCCACCTTCTTCCACTGGTCCAGTTCTGATGCTTTTGAGGCTTTTGGCGGTGCACAGGGCACCCTGACTGGTCTGCTGCTGTGAAGCCCCATACGCAACAAACTGTGATGCACTGTGTATTCTGACACCTTTCTCTCAAAACCAGCATCAACTTCTGCAGCAATTTGCGCAACAGTAGCTCGTCTGTTGGATCATGGGCCAGTTTTTGCGCGCCACGTGCATCATTGAGCCTTGGCCGGCCATGACCCTGTCGCCAGTTCACCACTGTTCCTTCCTTGGTAGATACTGACCACTGCAGACCAGGAACACCCCACAAGAGCTGCAGTTTTGGAGACGCTCTGATCCAGTCGTCTAGCCATCACAACTGTCAAACTCGCTCAAATACTTATGCTTGTCCATTTTTCCTGCTTCTAACACATCAACTTTGAGGACAAAATGTTCACTTGCTGCCTAATATATCCCACCCACTAACAGGTGGCATGATGAGATCATCAGTGTTACTCACTTCACCTCTCAGTGGTCATAATGTTATGGCTGATCGGTGTGTATGTATATGTATATATATAATTTATACAGTTATCTAATCAGCTAATGAGCAGCAAAATGCATGCAGATGCAGTTCAAACGTTTTATTTACTGTTCACATCAAACAGAACAGAAAGGAGAAAAGTGTGATATCAGTGACTTTGATCACGGCCTGGTTGTTGGTACCAGATGGGCTGGTTTGAGTATTTCAGAAACTGCTGATCTCCTGGGATTTTCACACACAACATTCATATGCAGTAGAGTCTGCTAACGTCCATAGATCAGACACTGCTGTTTCCTGGACTGCGGTAATAGAAAGCATCATAATTAAGGAATAAAACACAGCAGGGTGTAGGAAAATGCAGCATACAGCCTTTTGTTTATCTTCTAACACAGCAAGATGTTAATGATGACCTAGAATTTTGCCATTATAACTGAACGACAGTATTACTTTCACTTTTATCCATTTACTGTTATATTTAATGTTCATGAGAGAGTTCTCTGAGATGATAAGAACATGCATAAAAGCTACAGATTTCTGACACTGGAGACTCCTTCGTTAAATGTTATATAAATACATCCGTATAGAACGCTTCATCGTGTCAATAATGATTCGTTTTCCACTGCTACATAGCATCATATTTTGTAACCTGTTTATTATTCAGGATTCTGACCTGATGATCTGATACACACCTGGACTCATAGTATTTTGTAGAAAACATTTCACGAGGCATCTTGGCGAGACTAATGGTCTCCATCAGGACGTTAAGAAACAATACTGTGTAATTTAAGAAAATGAATTGATGTGTTTATCCTAGTTTTAAGATATTTTTAAAGCTAATAGTTACACTAAATTGGCAAAAGTTTTGGGACATCTACCTTTACATGCACATGAATGTAATATATAGTTGGCTCGCACTTTGCAGCTATAACAGTCTTAACTCTTCTCGGAAGGCTTTCCATAAGGTTTAGGAGTGTGTGTTTTGACCATTCCACTATGAGGTCAGGCACTGATGTTGGATGAGAAGGTCTGGCTCGCAGTCTCCACTCTAATTAATCCCAAAGGTGTTCTATCAGGTTGAGGTCAGGAGGTGCAGGCCAGTCAAGATCCATCACACCAAACTCGCTCATCATGCCCTGGTGTGTAGTCATGTTGGAACAGGAAACTGTTCCCACAAAGTTGGGAGCATGAAATTGTCCAAAATGTTTTGGTATGCTGAAACGTTGAGTTCCTTTCACTGGAGCTAAGGGGCCAAACCCAACCCCTGAAAAACACCTGAATTCAATGATTTGGAGGGGCGTCCCAACACTTTTGACAATATAGTGTGGTTTCGCTACTTGTGGTATGATGTGAAGCAACGTATTGAAATTTCATTGTGATGAAATGAGTTGCTAACATGCTTTCACTGCAGAATTTGATTGATTTTGGTGATTAGTCGTCGCAGCTCGGAAATCAACAGTTTCTTCCATTAGAATCTCACATTGAGGTGATTAAATATCTTGGCACAAACCTAAACCTAATGTATGGAGGCAAAATTATTATCAGCGTTACGTCTGTAACACAGACTGTTTCCAAATCTATTTCTGTGCAGAATGACTTGTTGTGAAACAAAAATGTACAAAATGGGTTATTAAAATGTGTCCGTGAAACTGAATAAAATAAATAAATGTTCATTTCACTTCCTTATCCATAGTGAAATTTATACGTGTCACTACCAGCTGAGACTAGACAGACATTCTAGTACGTAACACACACACACACACACAGACAGACACAGACACATCGAAGTGATCAATAGATCATGCATTCCAGTAATTATACACAAACAGACACAGTTTCTGTTTCAGAAGATTACATCTCAGTTCAAAGCAATTACTGTTGTGCAGAAATGCAGAAGTGCGTCAGTAATAAATACCTCAGTCCTCTGTGTGTGTGTGTGTGTGTGTGTGTGTGTGTGAGAGAGAGAGCGAGGGAGAGAGAGAGAAAGCAAGGCATTACTATTCCGTGACATACCTCACTAACACATCTATAAATTTCTATTACTATGGAAATTATTCCTCTTATTGAATGAATTTGCTTCTCCATACAAAATGAAATCGCACTGTCGGGAAACCAGTGCTCTACTGCAGTCCCTTCACAACGTGACCGAGTTAAAAAAAAAAAAAAAAAAAAATGAAAGAGCATCCACTGAGCAGAGCAGTCGACTTTCTCACGAGCGTGAAAGCGGCACTTTGACACTAATAGGAATGTCATCTTCATGTTGTGCGATCAGCAAAAATGCCCGTCGCTTTATTAGAACCGTATCAGTCCAGAAGATGAAGTGAGACACAAAATTACGAGTCTATTAGATTAGTCAGCAGTGATCTGTTGAGATGTCGCGTACGGAGCCACTGACCATGGTATTAGTGGAAGCTTCGACTGGTGAGGGAGCTGGACAGACTTAAAGGACTAAAGCGCCGCCGCATCGGTTACTTTAAGTGGAAATGAAGCAAGACAAATATCAGTGGATAGTCAGATGGCACCGGGGTCATGTGAAAGAAATTGAAGCATTTTCATGTTTTTAATGCAAGTTATTCAGGTTGGATTTAAAGAGTTTTAAAGGCAGATTAGCCTTTGTGAGTCTTTTTGTAATGCTACTGTACTGCAGCTGGTAAACCGCTGTGTTGCACCATTTCTCTTGAGTGTGTAGTAGACGGTACGAACCACACAAGTTTTGTTTCCATCGCTTGCACAAGATCATCAAAGCGTAGGAATATGGATGTGGTTAGCCCGGCAGTATAAGATCACCAAACGACTCGGTTATTGATTTGAAAGGAACCAAAAGTCTAGATCTTCTCACTGAGATAAATGGTGAAGCACTAGAGAGAATCTCAATGATGGGATTAAAATGCAAATAGTGTAGTAAAAGGGGTTCTCAAACGAGAAATCCAACAGACCAGAATGCACTGCGGCAGCTAAACAGAGACTTGATGGAGGAATCGGAGGGAAGCTTGGAGTGTACGGTTACAGATAAGGACATGAGAGCGCTGGACTGACTAAACGACTAAAGTGCTGCTGCATCTCTCTCTTTAGGTAGAGTTTTGGAGATGCTCTGATCCAGTCTTCTAGTCATCACAATCTGGCCCTTGTCAAACTCACTCAAATCCTTAGGCTTGTCCATTTTTCCTGCTTCTAACATCAAATTTGAGGACAAAATGTTTACTTGCTGCCTAATATATCCCACCCACTAACAGGTGCCATGATGAGGAGATCATCAGTGTTACTCACTTCACCTCTCAGTGCTCATAATGTTATGCCTGATCAGTGTTTGCTTGTATGTACTTCCCACTTTCACAGGATATTAAGCGCAACATAAATTTCATCATCCAAGTGAAAATCAGCCTAAATGTCAATAAAAGACAAAAAAAAAAACCTTGAAGATAAATGAACATGTGAGGTTTATACCCATTTATGGAAGTGCATCCTCAATCTGTTTTAGTCTTTCAGAAATAATTATCCACATTTGTTAAAAATGGTTGTCTCCTTTTTTTTTTTTTTTTTTTCTTCTTTCTTCTTTACCCCAGAGCCAAAACCCCGATTCTCTTAAAGCCTCAGACTGAGAACGCTAATCCTTCTCACTCGCTCTTCACGGTGACCCTTTCACCCCAGATCAGTGTTCTAGGAATAAAAACAAACTCAATAACCCTGAAGTTCTCTTCGAAGAATTCCTCTCGGGTACGAAGCCCTGTATGAGGTCTATTGTTTGAGAGGGAACACTGCGATATCGTCCATAAGTGTGCTTAAACACGCTACGCAGAAAATACCACGCAGCATTAAGTCTGAGCCGTACACCGTGTACAACCTCTGATGTTCTCCTGCCCTGCTGAGGAACATGATTTCCCTCAATTTTTTTTTCTATTGTGTTTTAGCTGACAAAAAAAAATGACACGCTGCTCCTTTAAGAACTTGACAGCTTGATCTTAGCTGCTTTAAAAAACGCCAGCTTGCTTAAATGACTTGCCGTGAAGCGGAAGTGATGACGATAGACATACTGTTGCTCCAGGTGAGTGTTGCTAAAGTTTTGTAGTTGAGGCAGCAAACTGTCACATCCACAGTGTCCTTTTGCTTTTCTGTTCTCAACTCTGATTGGTCGGAAGATATCTAATATCTAATTCTAATATCTGTTATCATTTCTATGGTAACAACTCCTTCACCACAACTTACACAGATTACCAAAGAAAAACATCGTTGATATCGTGGAGACATTCTGTTATTTACCTTTTATGGAAGGAGTCTCCAGTGTCAGTGAGAGAGCTGGACTGACTAAAGGACTAAAGCACTGCTGCATCACTCTCTTTAGGCACAGATGGTGTTTAATTAAAGGTGACATCAACATAGCTGCTCACAGCATCAACACTAATCCTTTAAATGAATTTAAATGTATTTGTAAATACACCAACCAGGCATAGCATTATGACCACCTGCCTAATATTGTGTTGTCGCCCCCCCCCATTTTTGCCACCAAAACAGCCCTGACCCGTCATGCACTGCGTATTCTGATATTCTTTCTATGGTGTCTCCAGTGTCAGTGTCTGTAGGTTTTCCACCACAAGAAAGTCTTCAAGACTTTTTACGGGAAGCTGTGGGTTACTTCAGAAGAGGAAAAAACAGGGACGCTTGTGAGAGAGAGACAGATCGTACATGTTGTAACATGAGTGATAACAGGAACTAACTTTTTCTCACAGATTAAATGTAACTATAAACAGCACGCTACATTTTGCACTGTTATTGCATTGTGGATTACAGTGGAACCTCAGCATATAGATTTAATTGGTTCTGGAGGCGAAGGTGGAAATTTGTATTGCGAAACGAATTTACCCATAAGAAATAATGTAAATGCAGATAATCCGTTCCAGCCACCCAAAAATATGACCAATATTACCAATACGAAGCTTATGGAAACTGTATGGCTGACCCAAGCCAAGCATTCCATGTCGAGGCTCCTCACAGGAAGTCATGCCACCAAGCTTGGACTAAAAATAGAACAGACCGCCCACACCACCAATCTGTCAACAAAAAAATGGCCAAAAAATCACCTAGCTTTTAAACGCATGGTGAAGGCAACGTTGGTATCATGGGTTCGGGACAGCTTTTGCTGACCGAAAAAAAACCCGTAAAATTCGTAACCTTCACTTGGCTTTCCACTGACGCAAACACGTTTTGAACGACTCCCGGACGTACGCGCAACTTAAACGGCATTCGGTTCATTCATATTTCTTAGGGCAAAAAATTTATAAGGGAGAGCACTGGCATGCCGAGGTTCTACTGTATTTTTCTATTCCCCCACACTCTGTTATGCTTCTAACACGAAACAACACGACACAAGCTAATGCATCATACTGACTGAATTGCTAGCCTCATCCACGTATCTCTGTTTCCTAGCAACAATCCTTCTACATTTTATAAATTTTGTCCTTAATAAGAAGAAAAACTTTTTTTTTTTTTCTTTTTTAAGTGTCAGTCATTTGCATGAATTGCATTAAGTGCTGAGACCTTGGCACGAGAAGGATCATTCCCGAGACCATGATGCCCTGGGGCTGTCCATCAGCTAGAGCCCTCAGCTAGCACACAAGCACACTGGAGCGTGTGAAGTGGCCGTGTTATCATGCAGTCTTCTTTGTGCTGTACAGTACTTCATGGTTAATTCGTCCTCCATCCCAGCTCGTCCTTCTGTGGCCTCTCACACTCCAGTGGGCTGCAGTAATAGGGACTCGTTCTGTCTCTGCACTTGTCCCGGTCCCTTGTGTATGAAGAACATGACAGATGCAGTGTGGATCTCTGTGGGTGCAGTCTGTCTGTCAGAGCTCTTAGTGCACATGCACGCAGTGTGTGTGTGTGTGTGTGTGTGATGGAGTTGTTCATACTGCCTTGTTGCTTATTGACGCTATCATGTGCAACAATATCAAGCAAAACACAAAGTACGACTGGAGGATATGTTAAAATAATATCCATATAGAGATAAATTCTGTCACAGTGTGATTTTCTGAGATATTTTAATCACAGATTTAAATATTTCATTAATTGAATTTCAGACCAATCTCAAGTAACTGATGTGATACATTTTTTATTTAATCTTTAAAATTGTGAAATGGTCATTTTTTCCCCCCAGCTTTTTATTCTTTACTCTTTCTGTGTTAAATATTTCATTTAATTTTTTGAATTGTTTTCCTTTATTCTGTTCTTCTATTCTATTCTATTCTTATTCTATTCTTTTTCTCAGTGTTAAATATTTTATTTTATTTTTTCCTTTATTCTGTTAGTTTTTATTCTTTACTCTTTGTGTTAAATATTTCATTTAATTTTTTGAATTGTTTTCCTTTATTCTGTTCTTCTATTCTATTCTTATTCTATTCTTTTTCTCAGTGTTAAATATTTTATTTTATTTTTTCCTTTATTCTGTTAGTTTTTTCTTTCCTATTCCAGTGTTAAATATTTTATTAAGTTTTTATCAATTTTCTTTCTTCATTTTGCTAGTTTTTATTCTTTCCTCGTTCTCACTGTGAAATATTTTATTTAATTTAAACATTTTTTCCCCTTTATTCTGCTGGTTTTTATTATTTTCCCTTTCTCAGTGTTAACCCCCCCCCCATATTCTCTTCTTTTTTTTATTCTGTCCTCTTTCTCAGTGTTAAATATTTTATTTAATTTTTAACTTTTTTCCTTTATTCTCTTAGTTTGTATTCTGTCCTCTTTTACAGTGTTAAATATTTTAAGTTTTTATAAATTTTCTCCTTCATTTTGCTAGTTTTTATTCTTTCCTCATTCTCACTGTGAAATATTTTTATTTAATTTTTATTTTTTTCCCCTTTTATTCTTTTCTCTTTCTCAGTGTTAAATATGAAATTTCTTTAACATTGTTTCCTTTTTGTTCATTTTTATTCTTTCCTCTTTCTCAGTGTTAAATATTTTTTCTTTTTTTTTTACTTTATTCTGTTCATATTTATTCTTTTTCAGTGTTAAATATTTTATTTAATTTTTATTTTTTTTCCTTTATTCTGATAGTTATTCTTTCCTCTTTCTCAGTGTTAAATATTTTTTAATTTTTATTTTTTTCCTGAAACAAATGCAGAAAAACATAGCATTAATAAAAAAACAAAAAACAAAAAAAAACATCTATGATCTGTTTTTGGTAAAGCAGCACCACACTTCCCTAGTTGCCCTGGTGTGATTTTATTGGGGGCAAAATCCTTTTTTCTTACAGCCACCCATTTTTTTCTGATTAAATACTTCGCCTTTGTTTAATTCTGATTATATGAAGTCATTCGGTCCAGCTGCAGTGCACACCGTACTGACCAGAAAAGCAGATCACGAGAGCTTATGTCATATTATCTGCTTTTTATTGTCGTGAGCAAAGACTCCGGTACGGTCAGACTCTTTCTCGGTACGGTCAGACAGACTGGTTTTCAGAAGGTTCCACAGGGATCATGTAGTGGAAATTCTGATGACTGGAGCTGATGTTTGTTTATGACTTGTGGTTTAACATCTGGGGAAATGACAGTGCAAAGCTAGCATTGATCTTTTGCTCTCTCGCACACTGTGCGTGTGTTTGTATGTGTGTGTGTGTGTACATTTTCAATTATTTCCTCAATGCATACTGTATTATAGTATCCATGGCTCTTCAATATATAGTAACAACTCTTCCTAATTATTTGCACTGCGCAAATGCACTTCTGCTTAGATGCAAACTGTATTTCGTTGCCTTGTACCTACATGTGCAGTGACAAAAAAGTTGAATCTGATCTAATCTGAAACAGGTTTCCAAAGAAATCACAGTTTTTCCCCCTCTCTATATTTGCATGTCTTCTTTTCTCTCTTTTGCCGAACACAAGCGTCCCTGTGCCAATAATAACAGTTTAATCTCTCATATACAATAATCTTTCTAGCATGAATGTAAACTTGTCTACTGGTTTATTTTGCGCAGGAGTCTTATGTTAGCAAACATACCTCCATTTTGCACAATAAATTAGATTAGCTAATCTCTTTCTTTCCAGCCGTTTGTTTATGCACTAAAGTGCATCAGCTGACGCACCGTTTCTCTCTGCATCTCAGTAGTTGTGTTGATCTTTTAAAAGTCATTTGGCTAGGATAAATGGGACACTTTCACAACATAATCTCCTTACAATAAATATATACACACAAACACACTGATCAGCCATAACATTAAAACCACTTTAATCCCCCTTGTGCTGCCAACACAGCTCTAGATCTGTGATACCTGGCACCAAGATGTCAGCAGCAGATCCTGTAAGTTGCGAGGTGGGGCCTCCATGGATCGGATTTGTTTGTCCAGCACATCCTACAGATCCTCGATCAGATTGAGATCTGGGGAATTCGGAGACAGAACTCCTATTAAGGAACACCCTTGCAATTTCCTATTTCTTTTTTCTTTCATAAAATGTTTCTGATAACTTTGAGGGTGGAAAAAGTTCTGACGTGATTCATCTTGGTTTCATATTTTTACATCACCGAAGCCTGCCATTTTAACAGGGGTGTGAAAACGTTCAATATCGTGTATGTGTGTGCGCCACGAACGAGGACTTAACCACGGCGAAGCTCGTATGATACACTGCACCATTTAAGTTCACATTATGCGTTATTTTCCAGCTGACCTTAAAGAGCAGGACTGTTTTATCTGAACATTTCTTTAGTATTCCTGATAAATGTATGCCTCTCACTCTTCAAACAGATGCTTCCTGCTTCCTCCTGTACCCCCTCGCCGTACGTCACCACGCTTAAACGCTGCCAGACTCCCAGCGAGGCAGCGCGCCTCTCCTTTAACCCACAGCAGCTGGAGCTCGCTGTCCTGCTCCTGTGGCTAGCTTTGACGTCAGCAAGAGCTGATGAATAATAACACTGCTAATGGAAAACAGTGGAGGAATGCTGTGAACACTTTGTGCCCTTCCTCTCGT
The DNA here is from genome assembly GCF_019097595.1 of Hemibagrus wyckioides. Taxonomy (NCBI): domain Eukaryota; kingdom Metazoa; phylum Chordata; class Actinopteri; order Siluriformes; family Bagridae; genus Hemibagrus; species Hemibagrus wyckioides. The sequence continues at coordinate 27,962,733 of NC_080720.1, forward strand.
TTGTCAGTTCATTTCATTCTCCTTTTAACCGATTAAAAAGATCCGAAAGAAAAAGATATATACGCTAGATATATGCGAAGTAGATACCACAGGTATTTTGTTTTCCGTCAGCATATAAGCTGAAAGAAGAGTATTTCTGAATGTTGTGTTCACGAGTTTCTTTAGACTTTAGTGTGTTTACTGGACTGAGCTTCAAAGCTGCCCTTCTCAAACACAGATAGATTGGTTTTGTCCAGGTCTGAGCCCCAGTCTTTGATGATCAGAAAATTTGGGCAGAAAAAAAACCCTTATGGGCTTATAAACTGTGTTTCAAAAATTTTCCCAGGTCTCGGGTCAGCTCTTTCATGTTGCAATTATTGTGTTTTCTTTCTTTTATTTCACGACACTGGTTGAGGATGAATAAGTTTCATGAGCCTGTACTGTTCGAAAGAAACCAAGAAGCTCACAAAAGGACTAATCAAGGATCTAGTCTCATGTAGCCAGAGCTTCAGAAGGTCTGGACTACATAGCTTTACTGGCCGAGAGGGTGTCTGACTGACATGTAAAGCAACCATTCACAGTTGTTCAGTGTCATGTTTAGAGGCATGAAAAAGTGAATGTCCCTTTTGAAAAAGAAAACAGACCGTCATGCAACCCTAGAGTGTTCATTTAAGAAAGTCGTCCAAATTAAATGACCATGAACTTCACTTCATATGAAAAATCCAGCGTTCAGCTGATCCTCATAAGCACTCACTGGCTCACTTGTAAACACAACAGCTTCCTTTTTCCATGAGGGATGTCATGACTGCTTTGTTTCCAGGAGGACCGTTAAAAAACGTGACGCACGCGTCTCAGATATCCTGTAGAATTTAACCAACCAGATGAAGACTTCAGCATTTACAGTTTTGCAATTCTTATTTCTGCTCTAGACTGGCTCTCTATGGTTAGAACAGACAGAACCATGGTGTTGCATCAGAGCTGGAACTTTATGCACCGTGTGACATTGTGAATGTTTCAGAGGATTTAAATGATAATCAGGGAGTCTTGTTTAAGGGAACAATAGCAGTAGCACCATGTTATCAGCAGGACGTAATCTCCCAACTTACTGGTTTACGGCCAAGCGTAAGGATTTGAGCGAGTTTGAGAGAGAGTCCTCTATAATATACACCGATCAGCCATAACATTATGACCACCGAGAGGTGCCGTGATTAACACTGATTAGCTCCTCATCATGGTACCTGTTAGTGGGTGGGATATATTAGGCAGCAGGTGAAAATTATGTCCTCAAAGTTGATGTGTTAGAAGCAGGAGAAATGGACAAGTGTAAGGATTTGAGCGAGTTTGACAAAGGACCAAATTGTGATGGCTAGACGACTGGATCAGAGCATCTCTTGAGGGTGGGGTGTTGCCGGTCTGCAGTGGTCTGTATCTATCAAAAGTGGTCCAAGGATGGAACCGTAGTGAACCGGCGACAGGGTCATGGGTGACCAAGGCTCACTGATGCTACTGTTGATCAATTTAATTCTGGTTCTGATAGAAATGTGTCAGAGTACACAGCGCATGACGTTTTAGCAGCAAAAGGGGGACCAACACAATATTAGGCAGGTGGTCATAATGATGTGCCTGATCAGAAACATATTCTCAGTGCAGATTCTTGTTTCTCGGTTGCCAGGAGTGGAATCGATGCCAGTGTAGACCAACTGCCTTGACATCTTATGCATTCTGAGATGCTTTTCTGCTCATCACGGTGGTACATAGTGATTATTTGAGTTAACATAGTACAGTACAGAGTATTGTGTGTGTGTGTAAATCCAAGGAGTTCAGATATTTTTATATAAAAATTCAACCAGTAAAGTATTTTCACTTGCAGCCGAATAGTTTCCCATTTCAGATGTTTTATGTGAGTGTTAACTAAAGCTGTATCTGCTGCTGTTAATGAGCAGGGGCTCATGTTAATGGAGCCCGGTGAGTGTATATTACTAAGAGAACACACTTGTGTGTGAATGTGTTCACAGCCTAAATATTTGAATCCTGGACGCTGTGCTGCTTTTAGAAACGCTCAACCCCGAAACGTTTTACAGTCACACCTTCGTGAAGAGTTTAAAGCTCCACTTCATGGTTTTAAAAGCCTCGGTCCTGCATTATGTCTGCAGACAAATGGACACATACTCCATCTCTTATTTTGCTGAATAAATATTTATCCTTCATATCCTGCAGCTTGTAGCCAACCATTTCTGTGTGGTGTTTAAAACAGGCTACATTTTCACTCGTAAGGACTGCCTGTTTATGGGCTTACAGAGCTTTCTCCAAAAAAAAAAAACCCTGTATGGAAACCTAAAAGATGGGAAACATGTCTGCTTGTTTATTGAATTGTTTGACTTTGGAAAGTGGATCTAGGCGTTGTGTGGCGTCTGTGTTTGATTGTGGAGGCAGTGAGAAGGGGCCATTTAGAAGAAATCGTACATGGAAGCAATTTGAAAGCAGACTGAGGTTTAGCCAAATATGCGGAGGCTGTTTTTCTGAAATTCTAGAAATCACAGTGGGTGGGTTTGTGAAACAAAACTTACTCTAGCCATGATAGGAAATAAATCTCACTGTGGCTCAGATGAGTAACAATTTCATCTTTTCTTTATTTTGTTGTTGTTTTTGAGGCTACCCCTCAATGAAAGGGCAACACTGAGAGGAAAATGGCTTTCTACCTAAACAGGGACACTAGAGATGCCGACGGTCAGATGTTTGTTAGGTAGACAGAAGGAGTCATTGAAGCTCTGCCTTTATCCTACAGGAGGATGTTTACTCTCTTCCTGGAGCAGTATTTCCTGAGATGACTTTCCACTGAAATGACTTTCCAGCACATTCAGTGTTTTTCTTCTCGGCAATTTTCTGCTGCCTACAGACTTCTGCACCTCTCTGATGCAAACTCGGCATAAATCGTGTGGCAGCTTGTCACTAAAGAGGTTTCCGTCATTGGGTGAAGCCACTTGGACGAGTGTCATATCGTCAACATGATGAAAAACCGCCCAGTCATCAGAACTCACTACTACATGACATCTACTGATGCGCATTCTTATGATACTCAGGACATCTCTCCAGCGCTCACGTTTTTAGCCTGTAAGGTCATCTGAGATGAGACAAGGCATTATTTCTGTTCATGTGGAAATCTACATCATATTGCTCTGTGGCTGGTCACAGGAGCATACGACAGCTTTCACACACTAAACGGAAGGATGCAAAACACCAAAGAAAGTGTGAATTTTTCACTCGTGTTTACGTCAGTCACTGTGTACCAGTGGGACAACTCAGCTACTTAGCAGTTAATATCTTGCATAATACCACTCTCGTCCTAACACCATTCTGAGGCTGATACAGTCTGTGCCCTGTGCAGCGGAGGACAAGAAAAGAAGTAAAGTAATGCGATGGATGGATGGATGGTTTGCTGGATGAATGGACATGAAAATAAATAGATGGATGAGTGGACATGCAAATAGGTGGGTGGATGGATGGATGGATGGATGGATATATGTATGTATATGCTGAGGGATAAACGAACGTAGATGAGTAGTTGTATAGATGGACATGCGAAAAGATGGGTGGAGGTAGAGGCATTTAGATGAACTGACAAAATAGATAGATGTACAGGCAGATAGATGATGGCCAGACAGTCTGATAGGTAGATGAACAGACAGTCAGATTGCTAGATGGACAGACAGGTTGATATGTAGATGGACAGACAGGTTGATATGTAGATGGACAGACAGGTTGATATGTAGATGGACAGACAGGTTGATATGTAGATGGACAGACAGGTTGATATATAGATGGACAGACAGGCTGATAGAAAATGGACAGAGGGCTGATAGATAGATGGTCAGACAGGTAGATAAGTTGATGGATACATGAACAGACAGACCAGTTGATGGGATGAATGGCAGGCAGGCAGGTAGATAGATAGATACACTAATTGACAGCCAAATGGATAGATCTGCAGAGAAATGGATATAAGAATGGAGGCACAGACAGACAAATGGATGGGCAGATGGATGATCTGACTAGACAAACAGAGAATAATTGAACAGACAGGGAGATAGATGTATTAAGATATACAGACTGAAATGGATGACAGATGAACAGATAATTTATGGGAAAATTAATAACCACACCCAGAAAACGTTTCTTCGGATCTTTCAGGACATGGTCCAGCATGCCTTTGGAATGTAAATACTAGTAACAGCTGTCCATTAATAGTGGACTTCACCACAGAGAGAAAGACAATGACCGGTTCGAATACACAAGACCTAAAGACACAAATGCAATTAGAGACGTTTTATTAAGAAGACACGTAAACTCAGCCAATGATGTGGTGTCAGCACACTGTCCAGATACACTTTATTATTAAGAGAGATCAGTGGAGGATGGCCACATTGATTTGAGCAAAGAGGAAGGCTACTCTTTACAGTCTTTACAGTCATGGTGTGCAGAAAAGGATCTCAGAAAGCACAAGACCTTAAACCTTGAGGTAGATGTGCTACAACAGCAGAAGACCACATCATGTTTACTCCCGACAGACAAAAACAGGACGCTTAGGCTACAGAGGGCACAGGCGTACAGAGACGATTGGAAAAAATGAGAAATTTTTTCTTCGATCAACAGTTTCCGTGACTGTTATGGCTCCTGCGCATGAACCCAGCCATGCTATCTTGGTATACTGGGATTTGCTTCCAGTCTCTAGCCCTAAGTCTTCAGCACTGAGCCACCACTTTTCATGACTTGTTGCCTCTTCTGGGTTTCTATCAGTGATTGGCTTTGACAAGCCTGAGCCTACACCGTGTACCCAGAGCCAGTGATATGAGGAAGGAGGAAATGAGATTTAACAGAATGTAGTGAAAATATGCACATCACTCCATCAACACCATGAAGGAATCTGACCTTGGAACTTGGACACATTCCAGGTGTGTCATTTTCCTCCATTATTCTGAATTACTTTTATATCACATTGAATCATTGCTTCTTTTGTAGCCAACAGACCATTTAATTGAATATTTGTGCATGAATGGAGTTTTGAGTGGAGAGATAAAGCTCTCATTCATTCTTTGACTCATATTAAAAAAGAAAAAACTTAAAGGAAGTGTGTATTTAATTTGTTTATAGTCATTTTTTGTGCTAATTTTATGGTATCACAGCAGGATATTGCTAGTAACATTACACCGATCAGGCCTAATCTTGTGTTGGTCCCCCCTTTTGCTACCAAAACAGCCCTGACCCGTCATGCACTGTGTATTCTGACACCTTTCTATCAGAACCAGCATTAACTTCTTCAGCAATTTGAGCAACAGTAGCTCGTCTGTTGGATCGGATCACACGGGTTAGCCGTCACCCCCCACGTGCATCAGTGAGCCTTGGCCACCCATGACCCTGTCCCCGGTTCACCACTGTTCCTTCCTTGGACCACTTTTGATAGATACTGACCACTGCAGACCGGGAACACCCCACAAGAGCTGCAGTTTTGGAGATGCTCTGATCCAGTCGTCTAGCCATCACAATTTGGCCCTTCGTCAAACTCGCTCAAATCCTTACACTTGTCCATTTCTCCTGCTTCTAACACATCAACTTTGAGGACATAATTTTCACCTGCTGCCTAATATATCCCACCCACTAACAGGTACCATGATGAGGAGCTAATCAGTGTTAATCACGGCACCTCTCGGTGGTCATAATGTTATGGCTGATCGGTGTATATTATAGAGGAAGTTAGTAATCTTCAGGGTGAAGCTTGTAGATAGAGATCAATATTAGCATGAAAAGACTAAAGCCCAGACTTAGCTCTGCTACGTGACCGTGTTAGACAGATGGAGAAGAAGCAAGCAGCAGATCCCTCTGCACCTCTCTCAGCATGGAGCTAAAAGGTCATTGTGGGTAATATGGGAAACCAATAACCGCGTCATTCACAAAATATGCAGAAGGTCTCCATATTAATTCTAAATGTTAACATACAGGTTGCTCAGGGTGGACTTTTTTCTTCAAGAGCATCTAGAACAGGGGTACACAAGTTGGGTCCTAGAGAGCCACAGTCCTGCAGATTTCAGCAGGAAAAAAAGCTCAAGCTCTGGTTGTTGTTGGGGTTTTTTTTGACTGAAATAAAGGTCAGAAGTGTTTAAAGAGGACTAAAAGCGGACGTTGCTTTTAATATCACAGAACACAGGATCCAGTTCATTTGATTTGTGCATCAGAGGTGATATTTTTGGAGCGGCCCTGATTTTACAGAGTCCCTCTCTGTGTACTGAACTATGCAGATGTGTACTTTACCCCAGATTCCCTTCCACATATAAATAGGTTTTTAACTCCTGCATGGGTTCATCTCATGATACTTGCACTAATGGCCTTTTAATTGTCTTTGGTACATGTTAAGTAAGCTTTTTATAGAAGATGAATTGGTTTCAACAGGGACATGTCATGTCGATGCGTTATGGTGTATTCAGTGCAGGAGTCATGGTTATTTCCTGAGAGAGAGAGAATCTGTGTAGTCAGAGAGGACAGTGCAAGAGTGATGGATTGTGGAAAGGTTGCCGGGATCATCTTTCTGGTCAGGTTTCCCTCTGTGCCGCCTTTAGCTCACTGAACTGACCACTTAGAACCAACATTACCATGTACACACGGTGTTCTGAAGCCAGGGCTAGTGAAATCAGTGTATTGGCTTTCAACATCGATCAAGGACAGCCTTATAAGGTCAATTGTTTGTGTGTGTGTGAAACCGGTGTCTCTGCCCTTTGGGGTGCATTTATTTATTTTTCTTGGATTGATTTGGCTCAACTTGTCAATCAAGGGATATGTCAATCTATGAAGTTCTGTAGACTGGTTTAAAAAAAAAAACTTTATTAAGCAATAAAATATCTCTTCCAGGATGACCCCACACCCATCCATGTAATATCATTATTATTATTATTATTATTATTATTATTATAAAGATAGAACAGTTGCGTGAGAACAAAACTGACAGCGGAAAAAATGATGAATTTCCCGATTGTCCATTTTTGTTTTATTATCATTCCATCACAATGTCCAGTAAAGAAAGCAACCCTAATCTCTGTTGTTAACACACACAAAGACTACAGACATTCCCATGGTTACGGTCTCCCAGTGACGGCGTTATTGCCGTGGCCCTGGCTAGCGCGTCCTCATGAACATGTCGTTTTGGAGGAAAACACATTCCTGGAAAACCACTAACCGTTTCCCAACAGCATGTACGTGATGAGCACACAAAGGCAGGCGTTCAGATCGGGAACATGTGAAGAACTCGTTTAACACTCCAGCAACCCGAACCGGGGATGCGTACACAGGGTTTAGGTCGCTCTCACAGATACTGTGACTTATTACAAATCTGACCTACTACTGAATAACTGAGCACTTGAGCATATTTATTTTTTCTCCAGAATGAAACAGCACTGACTCTAGACGCCGGTTAGAAAATAAAAGAAAGCAGAAGAGCATACTCGAAGCGACTGAGATGAAATGAGTAAGTGTAGCTCTTTGCAAATGTCAACCTTTTGCTGTAAAAGCAAGGAAGAAGTCACTACTCACACACTTAATGGAATACTTAGTCTTTTTTTTTTTGTTATTAAATATCTGATTGCCACAGACAGGATTTTCCATCACTGAGGAAAAAGCTGTTTAAGGCAGCTGTTGAATTCCACTGAAATGAGATCGGCCTTTTGGTCAAATGTATTTGTAAATGAGTCTCTAAATCTGTTCGGGACGCTGTTTTTAGAGGGAGGAATTATTTTGCTTGGGTGTTACCGATCTAGTCATGTGGTTGTGATCACAAATGGATACCACCAAACATCTGGGAACGTTTACTGTAAGTACATGGAATTACTTTGTAATGCCTCGTTCCGGCGTAGGATAAGAATGAGAACAGCACTGGAATGGCTTTCTCTCATGTTCTATGTCCAAGAATTCGTGTTGTATACTCGTGTATTTTAGGTCTGTGCCTAGTGGCGGTTACTGAGTTGCCATGGTAACAGCCCCAGTGATGGTAAACTTGTTTACTGCTCGTAAATAAAAGCGAGAGAGAGAGACTAGTAGTTGGACGATGTGATATCCTTCATCAATACCATGCTGATGGGTTAGATGAGATGTTTTAGACAGCGTTTGAGTGGGCGGGGCTTGATGTGCTCTGCCTCAATAGGTTGAACAATGTAGATGAAAAACTTTGTGAGCTGTCAAAGCTCAAGCTGAAAGCTTTAATAGACAGTGTGAAGACACGTGAAGCAAGTGTCACTTCACTTCAGCGAGCACTGACACATCAGCTCTCTGGCTGCAGTAGAAACCAGATTCCATTCACACTACAAATCCAGTGTGGCCACGTGCAACACAAACTACCTCGTGCAACACAAATTACCTCCACAGGTGTTCTGGGTGATGTACCCCATTTACACCCGCACGTAGTGATCAGATCACCCGAGACGGATTTCTGAACAGGGCCTCGAGCGCGATGTCCGATTCACCTGTATCCTGGTGTTTATTTCCATGACTCATCTGTTCTCTCAGTGAGTGCGTCACACCCCCACGTTTCCCACGTCCACTTCGCTCTAAAGAAAGACTTCGCACTGTGACGTCGAGGGAATCCAAGCACAGTGCTGTTTATTTGTAACACAGGACACCCCCATCCCAGCTTCTCTGTTTCCTGCCTTCTTTTCCTCTTCATTTCCTCTCTCTCTCTCACTTCCTCTCTAAACCCTTCTCATTCTCTCACTCTTTCCCCACTTCTCACTTTCTCTCCTTTTCCTCTCTTACTTCATTTCCTCTTTTGCTGTTTTTCTTTCTCCCTCACGCTTCCTCTTGTTTCTCTATCTCTCTGTCCCTGCCTCTCATGCTTTTATTTTTTATTTTTACCCCCCCCCACTATCTCACCCCCCCCCTCCAGTCTCGACTCATTGACAGGCAGGATGTGTATTTCTGCAGTTAACCTGTCTGTCTCGTCTCTCTTTGGCCTACAGCTGCGTTTCACGTCCCATTTGCTGTGACGTTCGTGCTGATGGAAAACGATGTCATCACATCTTCTACAAGGGGAATGGAAGGAATTTGGCCGGCCGTGTGACCGCGCTGCCTGCAGTGTGTGTGTGTGTGTGTGTGTGTGTGTGTGTGTGTGTGTTTGTGTGAGATGACCAGAGACCAACATGTGACTGTGTGTTCAGTACGCTGGTGCATTTAAAACAAAGATTTTCATCCAGATAGACTTCCATTATTTATCTAATTTAGCTTTGTAGCTCCAGGACAAAGCATTTATGATGGAAAATTGCATCCACTTTTTTGGTTTCCGGAGTATCATCTGTCTAGCAGTGTACACTAATTTCTCACATAGTTGATTTTAAAAAATCTGTTTAATTAACTTCTGTTAGTTTTTCCTCTTGCCTCATCTTACCTCCCCATGGCAGTTGAAGCATTTGGAGGACGAGGCACCGTAATGACCTGTTTTATAGTGACCGGATTTGGCCTGAGCACACAGCACGGGGCAGATCGGGTCTTTTTGTGCACACGCTAAATTACATGCTATAAAATGCTTCCCAGAGCCTGATGTTCGTGGCTGGATGATTTATCGTGCAAATATCATTATAACTCAATAAATCCTCGTTGTTTTTCTGTCATCTTGTGTCTGGGCTTCCTTCCCACTCTTTTCTGTGCGAAACGTTGTATTTGGTTTAAATTTTGAGTTTCTAATAATGTACTAGATATACAGCTTATCTCTGGGAACACCCAAGTCTCACGTTTCCCCTTTAATTTAATTGCCAGACTTCCTATAAGCTTTGTGCTCGGTAGAGGTCGTGTGACGTTAGCTTATGGTGCATTTCACGTCAGATCATTTTGGAGCGGTTGAGGAAATCGAGCGGAGTGGGTCTTGTGACTGGTACGGCCAGCGTGTGATAGCAATTGCTTTCTGGCTATAAATAACCTGAGCCTGCTGACCTCACTACTGGTTCTCTTTATCTCTCTCACACACACACTCCTGCACTCCGCTCTGCCTCAGCTGTAGTGATTCCCAGTAATCACGCATGGACTTTTACTGTTATGTAACAGAAAAGGAAAGACCAGAATGAGAGAGCAGAGAGGGCGGTGGGGAGGTAGGAGAGGAAAAAAGTTTGAGTGGGTGGGAGATGGAGGGGAAATAGGAAATGAGATGAGACAGGGAATGTTGTTGGCAGAAGAGAGAGAAGGAAAGAAGTGGAGGATAATCTGAGCATCTAGTGAGCTGCAAGAGACAATTTAGATTTAGATATCTTCAATAAATATATAATTTGATGTGTTATGTAATGTGTTTTTCTTTGCTTTGCCTTGCCTTTGGGAAGTGTCTCTCTCTCTCTCTCTCTCTCTCTCTCTCTCTGACATGCACAATTTCTCTTGCTAGATTACACTTTGACCTTTATATGTCCCAGTAATCAGTCCTACACTCTACAGTGACAGTCAGTATGAAATATTCTTAATGCAAAAACTGAATACCGTCATGGCCTCTGTGTTCCATTTAAGACAGTGCTAATATAAAGTCTGTCTCTTTTGCGAGGCAGTATAGCATATATAGCTCATACCTGATGTGAAGTCTGCATCCTTTATTGTGCAGCATTAAAACCAGCAGAACCTGTTGTTTGCACTTATCGAGTACGCTATGAACTGTTCTCTGATGAAACTGAATTCACACAGTGCTGTGTTATATACCACACACACGTCACACATTTCATATTCATACACATATAACATTATGACCACAGAGGTGAAGTGAGTAACACTAATGATCTCCTCATCATGGCACCTGTTAGTGGTTGGGATATATTAGACAGCAAGTGAACATTTTGTCCTCAAAGTTGATGTGTTAGAAGCAGGAAAAATGGGCAAGCGTAAGGATTTGAGCGAGTTTGACAAGGGCCATATTGTGATGATTAGACGCCTGGATCAGAGCGTCTCCAAAACTGCAGCTCTTGTGGGGTGTTCCCGGTCTGCAGTGGTCAGTATCTATCAAAAGTGGTCCAACGAAGGAACAGTGGTGGACCGGCAACAGAGTCATGGACGGACAAGGCTCAATGATACATGTGAGGAGCGAAGGCTGGTCCGTGTGATCCGGATCCAACAGACGAGCTACTGTTGTTCAGATTGCTGAAGAAGTTAATGCTGGTTCTGATAGAAAGGTGTCAGAATACACAGTGCATGACGGGTCAGGGCTGATCTGGCAGCTAAAGGGAGACCAACACAATATTAGGCAGGTGGTCATAATTTTATGCCTTTTATGTGTGTGTGTATATATATATGTATATATGTATATGTGTGTGTATATATATATATATATATATATATATATATATATATATATATATATATATATATATATATATATATATATATATATATATATATATATATATAAAGCTGTGTTTATTTTTTCCTGTTTTTTTTCCCCACAAAAATCCACCCACTCCTGACAGCAAACCAGGCAAGGCATCTGAAGGCTTTCATGTGCTTCCTCTAAGTACTCACAATTTTTTCAAACCTTTGCTCATTCAGTGTTATAGGCCAACATGGTGCGATCTACCCCCTTCCACACACAGACGCTTACAGTTCTCTGGTGTCTCTCTGATTGACAGGGGAGAGAGTAACCCATCCCAGGCACGTACGAAGCATGGCCAAATTTACTCCCTTAGACTCCTGTCACTGCCTGGATTAGAACTAACAATAGCACTAATGCTTTTTTACTGCGTCACTCAAGAGCATCATTGGATTTTTTTTTTACAGTGTAGATAAAGATACATAGAGGATCGCTGTAAGGGTTGAAAGACAATCCCTCACACATAACGTGCAGGACGAGTCTCTCTCAGACTCTTGGCTCTGGATAGCTGTGGCATCATTGGTCAACTTATATTTTTATGGGCCTGGAAATTGAATCTAAAATTTAATATAGACAGAGTGGACCAAAATAAATGTGATGGCACTGGTGAGACAAGAAAATGGAACCTGGTAGAACAATATTGAAGAATCTGGTTATTACATTTATTTTCCCTGCCTTGTATAGAGCGCTCTCTCTCTCTCTCTCTCTCTCTCTCTCTCTCTCTTACCCATTTCGAGCACTATTGCTACTGTATCATGTAGTTTTGATAGTCAATCAGATTTCCATTATCCGCTGTGATGCCAGAAGCCTAAACACATCTTGATTAATCATCTACACATAAGCCATTATTAGTCGTCTGGTGTTTCCCAGACCAATTTACACACATTTAAAGAGCAGTAAGCCATTTCTCTACATAGAAAATGGAAAGGCAGCACGAGTCTTCGTGAAAGGATGACGCAAAGTGGTGTGATGTCTCATGGTATCGTGTAGAGAAGTGCAACAGCTAGTCTGAGTTTGGTTGAGACTAGAGCGTGAAATGATACAATATTTTCAAGTGCGTCGTGATTTGTTGCAAGAATACAGTATTACAAAATCACCTCTATTATCATTGCTGTCTGTATTAAACAGTGTTTTATTTCTATTAAGTAGAGCACAGCAGGTTTGTCTATGATCAGTCTTGTAATTAATTAGTGCCGTGCTGATTGTGGGCTCAAACCAAAATATATATCGACATTGTGAGGGTCACTGGACATTCTCAGAAGTCAGATAGTTGTTGCTTTCTTACATTAATGAAGTTAGCATTGTTTCAGTTTCTAATGGACTCCAATGCAGTTTAAAAATCACATTACAGTCTCATTTCCTTCGATTAAATAGGCTCTGCACGTCAGCGTAAGTACCGAAGAGCATCACTTACGTCTTTGGAAATGTCACATCACGTCATGGAAGTCTTAGTCAAGATCTAACCAGGCAACTGGGTAATAAAGACCGAGCAAGCCTTCAAAGGCAAAGAGTCTTTTGTCACTTATTACTACATGCTGTGAAACTGCAGTCACTTTCAGAGACCAAGCGAAGTCATTCTCTACACCTCTTTACTGCTGACCACAATGGAAAAAAAAAGACCCGAGCCAAGTGTCAAGCGTTAGACTTGACTCGTATCATGTGGTTTTGCCGAAGCTTGTGCTCCTTTCTGTTTCACCGCTCTCACTCTCCTCTCAGTCTTCTGTTTTCGGGCGTGCTATAAGTCATCATCAGCTCGCAAAAACGGCGTGTATGAGTCAGTCTGCATGCAGAGGACAGAAGGGGAAAACTCCCTTTCGTTAACTTTTTCTAAGTGCTGAATTATATTTATCACACTGGCCTGCAGTTCCAGGTCTTGTGCAATCCACATTAACAAGAGTGCAGCAATAGGCATGATTATGATTTACTGTGCACTCGATGATTTGTTTAAAGACGTCTGAAGAATAAAAATGGTTCTTAGTATCCTTATATGGCTTTAATTCATTTTGTAATATATATATATTTTTTCTTTTCTAAATCTTAAATAATCCCACTTACCGCCTAATTTTCAGAGGGGCATTTAGCAAAAACTGCCTCTTTAATATTGGCAAGGACCCCCTTTCAGTACAGCCTGAATTCTTTGCAAATTTGTCAAGCCTCATCTCAGTGGTGGTCTGTTGGATTCACATCTGAAGCCAGGGAAGGCGAGTGAAGTACAGAGAACTCATAAACTCATTCATTTTCACATTATACACCGATCAGGCACAACATTATGACCACTGAGAGGTGCCGTGAGTAACACTGATTATCTCCTCATCATGGCACCTGTTAGTGGGTGGGATATATTAGGCAGCAAGTGAACATTTTGTCCTCAAAGTTGATGTTAGAAGCAGGAAAAATGGACACTGCAGCTCTTGTGGGGTGTTCCCGGTCTGCAGTGGTCAGTATCTATCAAAAGTGGTCCAAGGAAAGAACAGTGGTGAACCGGAACAGGGTCATGGACGGCCAAGGCTCATTGATGCACGTGGGGAGCGAAGGCTGGCCCGTGTGATCCGATCCAACAGACGAGCTACTGTTGCTCAAATTGCTAAAAGAAATGAATGCTGGTTCTGATAGAAAGGTGTCAGAATACACAGTGCATGACGGATCAGGGCTGTTCTGGCAGCAAACCGGTGACCAACACAGTATTAGGCAGGTGGTCATAATATTATGCCTGGTCAGTGTACATGGCACACGCTGTTCAATTTTGATTGTGTGTTTGTTGCTGAACGTCTAGCTGTAACATTCTAACACCATAATGTTTTATACGGCTTGATTAACACTGTAAATGAAGTACTTAGCCTGCTTCAGAAGAGTGTTTCATAATCCAGGGTAAATTAAACATTTTCTCAGGATTTAAAGCACGGTTTAGGATTATCATTACTACGAGCATTATCATGTTCGTAGTAGCCATTAGAAGATTAGAAGAAAATTGCGGTCATTAAGGAATGCATGTAGTCAGTGACAATACGCCGAAAGGGTGTGGCATTCAAATGATGATTAAGTGGTCAGATGTGAGCCAGGAAAACCTTCCCTACACCATTACCTCACCACCACTAACCTGAACTGTTAACACAAGGCAGTTTGGCTCCATGGCTCCATGCTCCTAAAGCCTGTTCTGACCCTCTGCACCATTTTTCCAACCTTCCAACTGTCTAGTATTTTTACACACCATTTGTCTACAGTTACATTTTGCTCAGCAGATAGGATTTGTTTCTGTAGCACACACATTTTAAAGCTCTTTTAAGCGCTTCAATATGCTTTGTTTTCGGAGACTTTTCAGCACAGAACAGCTCAATTATTCTCTGCGAGGGCTTTCATTTAGCACTTATTAGGATTATTTCCTAATCTCGCTCCTTTTATTTGGAATCTCGTTGCGAGCTTGCTTCGAGTGTGTGTGTGTGTGTGTGAGAATGGTTTTGAATAGAGACTGCGCTCACCATCTGTGCACCACCACCATCTCACAGCTTGCAATTAAGCAGGTCTTTACATTCGCTTTCTTGAAAAGAAAAAGAAAAAACCCCTCCTCGTACGGTCTTTCCAAGCAAACCCGCTTTGCTCTGCAGCCTCACCGCAGACGCTAATGGTGTCCCATTAACTCGTAAGTGCTCAGTGTCAAGGCAAAAAGGAAGTGAGTAAACTAGCACATAGGAATATTGGTGTGTGTGGTTATTCAAAAGAAACCAGCGAGTGCTTCGTTTAGGGAAGGTTTTAAAGGGAGTCGCCTATCTCTGATTTGCACTTTATTTTAAAAAAACTTGGTTCAGTTAGCATGATTCTGCCTAATTTGTGCAATTGGTAACATCATTCATTCACTCGAAATGTATGTATTGTGTACATTTGCCCACTGATTTTTAAATGCATCATAGACAAGGAATAAAACAAATCAAGGACATGCTGTTATAAGAAAATAATCAGCAGATCCTTTGAGTCCTGTAAGTTGTGAGGTGGGACCTCCATGGATCGGACTTGTTTGTCCGGCACATCCCACAGATGCTGGATTGGATTGAGATCTGGGGAATTCAACACAAACTCGTTGTTGTGCTCATCAAACCATTCCTGAACCATTTTTGCTTTGTGGCACGACACATTATCCTGCTGAAAGAGGCCACAGGCATCAGGGAATACCGTTTCCATGAAAGGGTGTAGATGGTCTGCAACAATGCTTAGGTAGGTGGTATGTGTCAAAGTAACGTCCACATGGAGGGCAGGACCCAAGGTTTCCCAGCAGAACATTTGCCCAAAGCATGACACTGCCTCAGTCGGCTTGCTTTCTTTCCATAGTGCATCCTGGTGCAATGCGTTCCCAGGTAAGCGACACACACCCGGCCATCCACGTAATGTAAAAGAAAACGTGATTCATCAGACCAGGCCACCTTCTTCCATTGGTCCAGTTCTGATGCTCATGTACCCATTGTTGGTGTGTTTTGCAGTGCATTGGGATCAGTACGGGCACCCTGACTGGTGTGCGGCTATGCAGCCCCATACTCAACAAACTGTCATGCACTGTGTATTCTGACACCTTTCTATCAGGACCAGCATTAACTTCTTCAGCAATCTGAGCAACAGTAACTCGTCTGTTGGATCCGATCACACGGGCCAGCCTTCGCTCTCCACGTGTATCAGTAAGCCTTGGCTGCCCATGACCCTGTCGCCAGTTCACCACTGTTCCTTCCATGGACCACTTTTGATAGATACTGACCACTGCAGACCGGGAACACCCCACAAGAGCTCCAGTTTTTGGACATGCTCTGATCCAGTCGTCTAGCCATCACAATTTGCCCCTTTCTTAGAGCAGCAGAAGCAGCAATCCCGAATCACTCGGTGAGGCACTGTTTCAAACAGTCGCTATCAACTATCGAGAAAATCTTGAACAATAATTAGTAATAATGCTAAAAAGCAGAAATAGTGAGCATAAAATAATCTCAGCAACGTTGAAAAATAGTAATAAATCTATTGATGGAAATGAGGAAAGAGCAGACATGGTGGGAAATTCCTTCATGGTCAAATATATGGTGTGATTTCTGAGAATTAGAACTTTTACTTCTTTATTTTTTAAGAAACCTTGAGTGTCTCAATCGTCTCAATCAAGTAAAGTACTACCATTTTAATATCTGCAAGTGAAAGTGGAAAATCATTCTTTCTGAGAGGTTTCTTTCCAGTTTTACTAATAATTATGATTAAGAAGAAAAAGAGACTAAGTTTGCTCATTTTTTTAATCATTATCTACATCCGCGTTTCTCTCTGTAGTTTCAGGTCAAGTCAAGAAGTTTTCATTGTGAGGTGAATGTCAGCCACATCATTAGACGGAACACGAGCCTCGCGTTTTATCAGCAATCAGAAACGATTCATTCAGAAAGCTTGATTAAAGCCTGATCCTGCAAAAGGAAATTACACCAACTATTAATACCATCTACTTCAGACAGACTGACCAAACGCTACATTATTTGCTCGAAACTTGATTTTGCACACGTCAGATCTTTTTCTCCCAACATCAGAAAGTGTTCAGGTCAGCATTTGTTACACTGCAGTACTCGGCCTGGAGCACTGACAGATGAGCCACAGGTTTTTACATCATTGCGTTTCATAGTGCCACAGTGCATAAATTCAGCTCTTAGCCTCATGGTCTTGTCCTGAATGCTATGTTTGGTCTCTTCCCATGTTAAACAGGAGAGCTCTGCACCAGAATACACTGCAGAGAGGTTGAGTCATCAGTGTTGTTGGGTAAAGATGACTCTCCCACCTGTGACTCTTTCACCCGTGATTCTCTCATCCGTGATTCTCTCATCCGTGATTCTCTCACCCGTGACTCTCCCACCCGTGACTCTCCCACCTGTGACACTCTCACCCGTGACTCTCCCACCTGTGACACTCTCACCCGTGACTCTCCCACCTGTGACACTCTCACCCGTGACTCTCCCACCTGTGATCCCTCACCCATGACTCTCCCACCTGTGATCCCTCACCCATGACTCTCCCACCCGTGACTGTCCCACCTGTGACTCTCCCACCTGTGACTCTCCCACCTGTGATCCCTCACCTGTGACTCTCCCACCTGTGATTGTGGATCTGCTCTTTAATCTCCAGTCTCACAGGAGAAACTCAGTGCTGTTCTGTTGGCAAAGGGAGCCAGTATTAAATGGAGGGGTGCCAATAATTATGACATATTTATGTTCCATCTTTCAGCTGAGTCTGTGCCTGCTAGCTTCAGATTCCCATTAGGGGATTAGAATCTAATTGAAATTTTGTGCCTTTTGAGATGCTTTTCTGTTCGTCACTGTTTTTAACCACACCATTATGGACGGTGAATGAATATAGGGGTTGGGGTTGGACTTCAGAGGTTGCTTTTATAGAGTTCTCTGATATTTTAACTGTTGACGTACCCTAATTAACCGTAGAAAGGGTTCCCCTCGCCCCGCCTCTCACATTTGATGAATCAGATGATCCAGTTACAGATACGCCTATTTAGATCAACGCTGCTGGGAATTACACCATGCAGGATGATTTTCTCTTCCCAGCTTTTCAAGGGAACGAATCCCAGCTGCACCTATGGAGTGAAAATGAATGCCGTATATAGACGTGTTAAACTAATAACTGTCTAGAGTCTTCACTTGCAGGCAGGCTATTTTTAGCCCCTCGCTGTTCCACCCGCCCACACGTCCGCACTTGGTGCAGCAAAGCATATCGATTCTCAGTCGTTATCACAGCGTTGGCCTTTGCACTGACGATATTGCCGAAGACGGCAGTATGCAAATGAGCTCACGAACCACACGTAGCGTCCTGTGCGCATTACGATCAATCTCCTGTAAGTTTTCCCCTAGATGTTTTTGATTGATTAATTATGATACAACCCAGGTTCTGTGTTTTGTATTATTGTTTTTATTGTGGAGTAAAATGAGCTATTGTCCATTTTGTGTTGCTCTGGTGCTAAAATCCAGACAGGTCGATGATGCAAGCGATGCACGCATGCAGAGACAAGAATGTGGAAGTAGAATATGATCATCAGATCGCATAGGAACCCAGTGCCTGCTATTTTTTTTTATTATTATAATTCTTTTCCCCATGTCTCTATTTTACATTCTTTCTTAATATCCTCTCTATTTTGGTCATACCCTTGATTCCTGACCATTACACTGAGTTTGTGCCTCATAGGAATCTAGTTTTAGATACTGAGTCCGTGAAGTGAATTTTTCCTCTCTCTTTCTCACACACACACACACACGTACGTCCTGGAGTCATGGGAGACACAAGGCCGAGCTGAAAGCAGGATTGTGACCGAGGGACCCTTGCTCCAGCTTCTGCTCCACTTTTCATCAAAGTCACCCCAGTTTCAATGTCGTCCAAAAATACCAGGCCTCCACGAACAGGACGTAGACGTCAAGCATCAACGCCGGTGACGCAGCTAAAAAAGAATCGGACAGGATGAAGAGCGAGCCAGGGGTCAGGGCGTGGTCTGAAAGGTTATAGGCAAGATGACCAAAATAAATAAAATAAAACTTCCTGATGTGGAATGTGGTGCTAAGGAGTGTGTGTTGCTGAATGTGTGTCGCGGCTGAATTTTGATCCACAAATAGCGTGATGTCAGAGAGAGTGTCATATCCGCGTCTCATCAGCGTGAATCATGCTGCTGGCGGCCTTGTCACGGGAGGGGTTCGGGAGCAAGGATTTCTGCAGGATTTTATTTTAGGAAGACAGCCAGAGACAGGGTACGTCTAACGAGTTGTGACGTTGACGACAGCATCGCTGTCAGGGAGCGAGCAAGGGACAACAGTACGTCCTTAAAAACTCGTCTTCCAGTACGCACGCGGATTCGCCTGCGTTACGATACTGATTAAGCTCAGGCACACAGATTCCCAAAGAAACCGGAGGCAGAAGCACTACAGACAGGAAAGGAACGGACTGATTAGGATGATTAAACAGCGTGACAGATAAATACATGCAACATTAGTCACCAAAGAAAACTTTGCTCCGGGACGTAGCCGTAGCAATCGAGTGTGAATTGATTTGCATGAAACTGCTCCTATCGGTTAATTCGCTCTAATATGGAAATGCCTGAACATTGTCTTTCTCTCGCTGTCTTTCTAATCTTGGTAAACGAGGACACTTCATCACAAAGCTAATCACATTTCAAACACATGCTATAAAGATACGAGATGGCTGTGTGCAGCGTCGATGTGCATCTTGTGCGTGAAAACACTCAAAGGCAGAGATTTTAGGAGATTTCATTTGAATAAATATTGGAGTCTTGTGGGTGGAGCCTGTGGTAGAGCTGAACGAGAAGCATCGCACAGCATGACTCGTTTCTTCCTAGTCATTCATTGTAAAAGTAATGATGCCTGGAGGAACAGCTCAGAAGCTCTTAAGAATACCGAGTGAGTGCGATTAGCACAGGATTACAATTTAACATATGGTGGAAACTATTCAGCCTTTTTTTTTGTGCTACCAGAGAAACCATGGCAACAAAAACATAAACACAAAAATGCCTGTTTGGCACTCTGTTTGCAATCAGCTCCACCCATACAAATCAGTAACAGCCTGGTCGGGGATGGCGGAGGTTTAAATTAGGCTACTTTGGGAAAATTTAATATGTAAATATAGGAGTTGCGAGATAAAGTATTCATGGACCGTACTGACGTTGCTAACTGTTTTTTTCATTTATTTTATTTTATTTTTTCATGAAGAGTTATATTAAATAGCACTAAAGCGATACAGATGGTGACATTAGTTCTCCTAAATGAGTTTGATCATAAACAGGTTTCAGGTCCAAGATGATTTTTTTTTTTTTTTTTTTTTTGGAAATAGCGCTTATGTTCATGTTCGTTTCTGATATCGTGTCCTAGGATTAATGTCGCTTGAAGCCTGAAGGGATTGGGAATAGACCTGGGTACTCGTTGCCATGGACCCCCTCAATGTCATCTCTTTCTCTCTCTCTCTCTCTCTCTCTCTCTCTCTCTCTCTCTCTCCTCAGACCAGAGTACATCTGACATATTACAGGATTGAACATGAGAGGTCATTACTCCATTAGAAAACTCAACAGACACAGAGATGTAGA
Source organism: Hemibagrus wyckioides (assembly GCF_019097595.1). Lineage (NCBI taxonomy): Eukaryota > Metazoa > Chordata > Actinopteri > Siluriformes > Bagridae > Hemibagrus > Hemibagrus wyckioides. The sequence goes on from NC_080720.1 coordinate 27,983,165, forward strand.
TTTATATACAGCTTACATAGCTACAGCACACCTAAGCCAATCTCCCACGTCTAGTCCGATTTATCCTCTTAATTGCACAGACACGTCATCCACCGAAGTTCCTTTCTTCAGCATGTAACGAACTGCATGAGTTTTGTGTATATTTTTAGAACAGCAAAAAATGGAAAGAGTATTGATTTCTTATAGCCTCCAGCCTCGGGATTTTCATGGTTATGAATCCATCATGGTTGAAATGCTGGAGACGTAGCAAACCGGGCAGAGACGAACTGATGAGCAGCTCAGTATGAACACTTCTTCCAAACCGTCATTATCTTCATTTATTTATTTATTTTTTTAAAATCACCCGCAGGCCGATGCTGATTTTAATCATTCATCCTCTTCTCTTCTGTACTCACTCTCTCTCTCTCTCTCGCTCTCTCTCTCTCTCGCTCTGTCCCTCTCTCACCACTCTTCTGCTGAGTACACAAAGCAAAAGTAGGCGATAAATTATTTACGGGCTTTCAAGCCACTGGCTCATGCGCCCGGTTTCTATTTTTAGAAGCATCTGGCGGTCTCCTGGGACTTCAGCGAGCACCGTGAGCAATCACGGCTCAACAGATTCAGTAATGGACACGACTGCTGCAGGATCTGCTGCTCGCTATGTGTGCTTCCCCTCACACTCATTCGCATATTAAAATAAATGACACATCCTAATGATTAGGGATGCTCAGGCTTGTCCTTAGCCTTTTTTTCCCCTCTGTTATTACGGAATTTAGTTTCGTATTACTTTCTTAGTTCACCGATTAAAGTACGTCTTAAGGATTGTATGCGTGTTATAAATTAGCATTCACCCTTTATGATGAAGGAAAAAAAAGTACTTCAGGGAGTTTAATCGTGAATAAATGAAGAGCTACAGCCCACATCCGGAGCAAAACAGATAATTAGTCATGCTAAGATGATCATTTCGTAAATTTACCGTCGTTTATATTCTAGAGTGGATTTTTCATGTGAAATTAGTGGAAAAATGGACTGTCTGAGGGTCATTTCAGGACAGGGGTCTGTTGACACTAAACACAAGATATTGTGCTTACACATGCAGCTGCAAACCATTGAGCCAGAAAGATCAGATCTGACAAAACAAAACTCCACAACTGAAAATTATGAAACTTGTGCAAATGGATATATAGGTGGATGGATGAACGGATGATTGGATGTGTGAACGGATGGATGGATGAACGGATGGATGCATGGGCGCATGATTAAATGGATGAATTGATTCATCGGAAGAACAAATGGATGCACACGGATGGATGGATGGGTAGAGGGATGGTTGGATGGATAGATGGGTGGGTGGATGGATGGAGGGACAGATGATTAAATGGATGAATCGATGGATGCACACATGGAGGGATGGATGGGTAGAGGGATGGATGAACCGATGGACGGATGGATGAACAGATGGATGGATGGGCGGATGATTAAATGGATGAATCGATTCATCGGAAGAACAAATGGATGCACACGGATGGATGGATGAATGGATAGAGGGATGGTTAGATGGATGGATGAACAGATGGATGGAGGGACAGATGATTAAATGGATGAATCGATGGATGCACACATGGAGGGATGGATGGATGGGTAGAGGGATGGATGAACAGATGGACGGATGGATGAACGGATGGATGGATGAGCGGATGATTAAATGGATGAATCGATTCTTCGGAAGAACAAATGGATGGATAGAGGGATGGTTGGATGGATGGATAAAGGGGTGGATGGACGGACGAATGGATGAATCGATGGATGAATTGATGGATGAACAGATGGATGCACACATGGATAGATGGAGGGATGGATGGATGGGTAGAGGGATGGATGAACAGATGGACGGACGGATAGGTAGACGGATGGACGGATAGATAGATAGACTGTGTTTTTTATCCAACATCCAGCAGGAGGAGAGTTCAAGTGAAGAAGGGAAGATGCTATTTTGGTGAACAGAATATTCAATAATTAACTCTGTGATATTAAATAACTTATTGGTCGATGTTTACACTTCTCACTGGTGCATTCTGTAGTGTACTACACTGTAGAGAAGCATGGAAACATCAACTCTGCTCTCTCTCTCTCTCTCTCTCTCTCTCTCTCTGTGACAGTAATAGATGGAGAGTACTTTATTAATCCCCAAGGGGAAAATCAGCTCAGCTGCAACACAAGAGCAAAGAGGACTAAGACTTAAAAAATTCTAATAAAAGACTTTAATAGTGCACAATAAATTCACAATATACAACAAATGTGTCACTAATATAAATAATAATCTAATAATAAAATGTAACCAGTGCTGAGCTTGAATCATGCTGCTGTTTGTTGTTTGCAGCTTTTCTGCTGATGCACCTCATTTTTGCACATCCACCTGCTCAGGGAAAGGCAGAGTTTAGAGCTGTCTAAAACTGCTGAGATCAGGACAGAGGATGCCGAAGTCAACTCTTTGGGAAGTTTACTAAAGTACAACAGATTCCCAGTTAATTCCAGATTCTAGTAATGATTGGGAAAGGACAGCTTCACCTCCTACATGCGCAAGACGTTCATTTCAACCCTGTGTGTGTGTGTTTTTAGTACAGGATTGGGCAGCTGTATATGATCAGTAAGCACAGCCATGAGCAGAGTGAGCGAGGAGAGGGAGTGGAGGTGGTGCAGAACGAGCCCTTCGATGACCCCACACATGGCCATGGCCAGTTCACCGAGAAACGTGTCTACCTCAACAGGTGAGATCTTTTGCTAATCTGTCTCTCTCTCTTTCTCTTTCTCTCTCTCTCTCTCTCTCTCTCTCTCATTCTCTTTCTCTCTCTCCCTCTCTCTCTCTCTCTCACTCTCTCTCTCATTCTCTTTCTCTCTCTCACTCTCTCTCTCATTCTCTTTCTCTCTCTCTCTCTCATTCTCTTTCTCTCTCTCTCTCTCTCTCTCTCTCATTCTCTTTCTCTCTCTCTCTCTCTCTCTCTCTCTCTCTCTCTCTCATTCTCTTTCTCCCTGTATCTCTCTCTCTCTCCCTCTCTCCCCCTCTCTCTCTCATTCTATCTCTCTCCTTCTCTCCCTGTCTTCCTGACTCTCTCTCTCCTCTCTCCCTCTCTCTCTCTCACACACTCACACACACATGCGTTTGTCTTATTACAACTGTTAATTAATTCAGCTAAATAATTCTAAAGATCTACACCTGAATCTAATCCTAACCCTAATCCGTAATCTCATTAACGCCATTTCCCCAAATTGTGTCCTTCTGATGTTGTTTGTAAGTTTGTACACACGGATGTGATGGTCAGATGTCCGCATACTTTCCGCCATACAGTGTAGCTCTCCTACTCGTACACAGTGTAGCTACAGCAGTTACCTACTGCATTTCCGCCTCTGACCTTCCGGAATCAATGAACTGTCAAGGACATGACCCACTCTGATAGGCACGCTTTTCAGGGCTTCAGAGGAGGAAAGAAAGATAATGAATGAAAAGGGTTGAGAGGGTTGAATAGAAGGAAGAAAAAGAGCAACAGCAGCAAAGATTTAACAATAATTAAGGGGCAAATGGAGTCAAGGTTGAGAGACACGTAAAAGGAAAAACAAGAATGAAAACATCAGGGAATAAATAAGAATAAAAGAAGAGAGTTAACTGATGTGAAGGTCATGTCCTTCGGTTAATTGAAGATGGAACATCTTTGTCAGCGTAGAGACTACGCTAAGCATACACACCGATTTTTAGAGTTGGCTGTCCTTTAAAAAAAGCAGGGGTAGGATGACGAGCTGAGGGGACGAGAGCAATGCTGGTGTATGCAAAAGATATTTATCATATTTTCAGATTAAAACGTATGGGGCTTTTTTCTCCATTTTGCCTGAAGAGAATTAAATGCAGCGTTTTGTCAGTGTGTAATAGGTTCCTGTTAGTCACATGAGCCGACACATTAGAAACAGAAGACGAGTTAACTGGACTGTGTGTCTGTGTGGTCAGTTCCGTTCGCTTTGAGGGTGAAGGAGAGGACAGCTGAAGTTTGTCACTCTTATTTGTAGTTAAAGTCCTCATTCAGGTACCATGTGCATCAGCACACAGGATTGTTTATTATTATATTAATTATTTCAAATTCATTTGTCTGTGTGAACAGAAAACCTTTTAATTTGAAAGCTCCCTTTAATTTATATTCGTAATCTACCTTTTTTGTGTTTTATACACCTTACTATAACTGCTAGAGTTGCACACATACCATAAAATATGATGTATTAATTCACAGTCATGTATTTCTCTCTTTTTCTCGCTCTCTCTCTCACGTTTTCTCTCTCCTGTTCTCATTCTGTTCCGCCTGCTTCTCCTCATGCATGCTTTTTTTTTTTTTTTTTTTTACAATTTGCGTGGAACGTGCTGCATAAAACATTTGGGGAATTTTGGAGCCTTTTGGTGCTTTGGCATGGAAAGCAAATCTAGGCGATCCACACCAAGTGCCACAGATGCTTCCCGATCCTCATTAACAGCTCTGCTTAGGAGGGGCAATTTCCCAGCAGATTTTCCCAGCGTTCCTTACCACCAACTGGACACCAATCTGATCAGCTTGTCTGTTAGCGTTAGTGTTAGTGTTGGCCTTAGCATTAGCTGGTGAGTTTTGGGTAGATGATTAATGAAGTTTAATGAAGTTGTGATTATGGGGGAGTTCTTCCCCCCTGTGAGCATGTGAAAAAAGCTCAGCCGGCGCCAATAAAAGCTCTCTGGTGTGAAAAACCGTGGGTTTCAGAACCGTGCCGTTGCCCTCGGAAACTGTCGCAGTGTGTACTGCCAATTAAATGAGGTTTTTACTTCTTCTTCTTCTTCAGAGGCTCGGCTCTCAGAACGAGGCGCAGTCGCCTTCAAAGGGTGTCGCATGTAATTGCTTCTGATGTTGCCAGTTTTGGGGGTGAATTCAGCCTCAGCCCACTCGCACACTCCGAAGAAGCATGTACTGTTCCTGGCAGCCTTTAATAGTCATGCATCTGTTAAATCAGGCAGGATTCACTGGACCCACTGGAACACGAGGATGTGGTGTGTCGTGACTCCATATGTCAGAGACAAGCTTCAGGCTATAAAGTCGCTCAGCTGCCTGGTTCGAGTTTGATTCGTTTTATCTCTTCTTTTGAACTGGCTTTGTAAAATAGCATTGAAAATAATTACAATACAAACCTAAAAGCATGGTCTTCCTGCGCCTCGATTCCAGTTGAGGAGGCGTGGCCTCTGTCAATGGCTGTCAATCAAACTTTTTGCTGCAAGTTTGAGTAGGTGTCCCCTTATTTACTGCGCTGTTGCCGGTGTTTTCTATGCACATGTCATTTGGTAGTGTGTGTGATGACGAACTAAGCAGCTGAGGAACTGAGCACAATGCAGGAGAGCAGTCTGTGTGTCCTGAGCTGAAGGCTGCAATTCATCTGGGATTATGAACCCCATCACTCAGGAAGCATGGCTCATCCTAGAAATGGTGGGGGGTTGTTATGGGAAAAAACTAAACTGAGTGAGCGTTTGCAGGTGTGTGTAAGAGAGTAAGAAAGAAGGGTCTGTGAAAGAGGAGACTGAGCGTGTAAGTGTAGGAGGGGAGAGAAATGTTATTGCACCCCAGGCCCTGAATCCCATTTCTAAGAGAGATACAGTTCCTTTTGCATTACACAGATAAAACCCATTATGGAAATAGGGCCAGCGCTTATGCCTTGCAGTCTCTCAGTTTCTTGTGAAAGACTCCATTATGTCCAGTGGAACCTTATGCCTGCACTTTCTTTTATTACTAGGGTGAAGGAAAAGTAAAGGCTTTAGGCTACAAAGGTATTATGGACAGATATAAGACTAACATAATAGAAAAGATCAATGGTAATGTAGTCTTTTATTAATGTTAATAGGACCTGGTGGGAACATGGTACCCAAGGTACAAATTAGTGCTGCTAAGACTGCTATCGCTTTTAAAGACCGACTAAAATCAACCTTCGTAATTAATGTGTCTGGATGTTTTTAACATGTTCTCTAGTGACAAATTCATTGTTATGTCCCTATCCTCCATTAAAATTCACTGAGTCTAAATGTCTTTGTATTTCGTGACAAATTCTTTGCAAGGAAAATTAATATTAACCAAAAGAAAGTAGCTGAGCTGTAGGATTTTTTGTTTTGAAACCAATCCAATATTGATCAAATCAAAGTCTAGCCAGACATTATACTTCTCTTGGGAATAAGTCACGCTATAGACGAAAATGCATTTTCATTAGCGCTTTACGTTGTCCTTTCACAAGGCCATGTATGGAAAACAAGCAAATAGGGTTAGTGTCTCAACTGATAATGCAGGCCCCAATTTGGTCATCAAACAAGCAGGATCTCATCATACAATGCATACGGGGAGGGTGATGTTAAACACACAACTTCCTTCAAGACAGACTCCTGAGAAGTGGACGAAGGCTTTTCAGCGGTGCGACACATTTAAAGCCGAGCATTTTAAAATTCTCAAGGCATCACATGCGAAATGATGGACATTATAGGTCAAATATAAACATAGAGTAAAGCAAAGTTAATAGTTTTTTTTGTGGTGGTTTATTTATCTGTATTAAAGCCGTCTTCTTTCTCTTCACAGCAAATTGCCCAGCTGGGCGAGAGCAGTGGTGCCCAGAATCTTCTATGTGACGGAAAAAGCCTGGAACTATTATCCTTACACCATCACAGGTAACTACCGTCTTCCAGCTAAATTTTGCCCTTAACCCAACTGTAATGAATCAGCTTCAGAATATATGTATATCCATGTCTACACCAATCAGGCATAACATTATGACCACTGACAGGTGAAGTGTGCAACACTGATGATCTCCTCATCATGGCACCTGTTAGTGGGTGGGATATATTAGGCAGCAAGTGAACATTTTGTCCTCAAAGTTGATGTGTTAGAAGCAGGAAAAATGGGCAAGCGTAAGGATTTGAGCGAGTTTGACAAGGGCCAAATTGTGACTGGATCAGAGCATCTCCAAAACTGCAGCTCTTGTGGGGTGTTCCCGGTCTGCAGTGGTCGGTATCTATCAAAAGTGGTCCAAGAAAGGAACAGTGGTGAACTGGTGAGAGTCATGGGCGGCCAAGGCTCACTGATGCACATGGGGAGCGAAGGCTGGCCCGTGTGGTCCGATCCAACAGACGAGCTACTGTTGCTCAAATTGCTGAAGAGGTTAATGCTGGTTCTGATAGAAAGTTGTCAGAATACACAGTGCATGACGGGTCAGGGCTGTTTTGGCAGCAAAAGTGGACCAACACATTATTAGGCAGGTGGTCATAATGTTATGCCTGATCGGTGTATATCTATATACTATACATCATAACTCTGGTGACAGAGCACTGGTCCAATTTCTAGCTTTAATGGAGGTCAGATTTTACTACCATAACAAGACTATAGTATAAGGTCACATGACAGTCCATTAAAAAGGCTGTATACCTTTCTACAGTCTTCACATTTTGCAAAGACGACAAGGGGGATATGTGGCATTTTTAATCTGATTTTACTTTTACAACCACCAGATCTTAACCAAGACATGATTTTAGCTGATGTATTCACTCAGTGTCAGTGGGGGGTGTTACTTTGATTCGGATACAAATTGGCAGCCATTCAGTTTTCTATATTACAGAAACGATTTCATTAGATCAGTAGATTGACTTGAATGGAACTTGTTTCAGGTTTCACAGCATTGTTAGGAGATTGAGTCTGACAACACCGATGTCATTTGTGGTCGAGAGTCTACAAGAGTGTAATCAGCCCTGTCCCCTGACTATGATAACGGCTTTATTTCCCTCTCCCTTTGCTGTGTAGCCAATCACAATCATCTGTCAGCCAACATTTTGTGCTGTTTGTTTCACAATGATGTAACAACAAGTATATCAGTATAAAAGTACTCAGGACAGCTGAGAGAAAGTGTGTGTTAGCCTTTACCTTCCTCGCTGGACCGGTTGCTGTAATGTAAGTGGTGCAGGACCCAGATAATGGGTTGGGAATTGGCGGCGACTAAATCGGTGTTCTCCTCCCCTCCCTCAAACCCAGCGTAATGTTTTAACACTTACTGGCCTTAGAAACCCTGCAGTGTGTCCCTCAGCACTTATAAGAGTGGAGATGTTTTACAGAAGAGCGCCTCAGTTAGACTGATGATGCCTTTAAGCGTGACTCAATCTCCTCTATTGCAAACAGGTTACGGCCGTGAAGGCGTGTACCGAGAGTCCCACACACTCTGCACTCTGCTATTTATTGCCCATAAATAAGGGAGTGGGAAATGGAGAGACACCATGAGAGAGTGAGGCATCGAGGACAGAAATGATCTGACGCGTCTATTAGGTTGTGGATTGTGTGCTCGTTTTTTTCTGTCTGTTGTTACCGAGTACAGCTGTGTAATTCAGGTTTTCTCATAGAACCTCAAAATCGTATATTGTATGCATGAATGCCTCGCCTAGACGTGATCATTTTGCAAGTTTAACACGTTCTTCATTTCATTACCGACTTCTGGTAAAGCAGGTTAGCGTTTTAGCGTAGGCACAGATGACTGTTTTATCCATTCAAAGATTTATCTCGAATAAAAGATGCATTTCCTCTGATTATATTTGTAATCAGGTTAATTAGCACCTTAATAAGGGATGCAGAGGCATGGGTGCAAGCTGAAATCACAGGTCTCGACCGTCATGTAGTCATGCTGAAATTCTTAATACAATTGTGTTGCAGTTTTAAAACCTGCACTGGTTCCTTACTGATCTTTCACAGTTAAGAACTGTTTAGTGGCTGAAAGAGTGACGTGCACGACTCCGTAACACTGAAATAGTGATTTGAATTATTAGTCGTCTTGAGAAATGTGTTGCTTCATTACAATCCACTGAGCAGGGTAATGGGTTTGTTTTACTGCAGCACCTACACACACACACACACACACACACACACAACTGGCTCAGATTAAAATCCTTGTGCAAGTTCAAAATGCCAAAACAGGGTGAGAATCTCTTTGTGATCAGATACATGTCTATAATAAGCTGTTGGTTACTATGGATATTTGCACATTGTACATTTACTAAATAGAACAGAAATGGATGTTTCTCCTAATATATACTTGTTTTCTGCTGCACCTGGCGTAATGAAAGGGTCTTTGAGTAATTGCAGCTTATTACACACACTGTGTCGATCCTGTAGTTTCTGCTATGTGGTTCGCTCTCTCCTATCTCTCTCCTTCACCCCCTCTTTTCTCAGCTCAGCTCCCACTCCAAATGACCCCGAGCTTCATTTATATCAAGGCAAAATTAGAAACAAGCCATGTTTTTTTTTTTTTGTTTTTTGTTTTTCTTTTCTCAGAACAGATTAATCAGTTAAATGCCATGTTTAATAGGGCAGAATATACTTGGGCGGTTGTCAGTTTACTTGGGCGCGATGCCCAAGTATCATCATGTGTGGGAAACGCTGTCGTTATTTTGAGTCAGTTATGTAAGGTTCACAGGAACATTTTCAGGTTCCTTTTCTTTTTCAAAAACTTTGCGTAAAACTTTTTTAGTTCCTGATTAATAAACAGCACCACTCGTCCACCATGTTTACTGTGTCACAGGCTGATATACAGTCATCAAAACAGTGAAGCTAGTGTAAACAGGAACTCCTGCAGGAGTTCAGTGCAGTTATTGTTGAGAAATATTCTTTGGTTCCGGAAACGTGGTGGAAATGCACCTGCTGTTGATCGAATGCTAATTCTGTTCTCCTTTGCTCTTTTATTCTCCCGGTCCTGAATACCCGACCTTCCCTGGCATGCAGAATACACAGTAAGTTGTCTTTTTGTCTATTCTAAAAACACCACAAAGACATTGTGTTCAACTTCATCTACAGCCGCAGTGTCAAGAAGTGTTTTATCAAACCCTGCAATGTGAATAGACGTGATTTCAGATGATGCTTCAGTGTAAAGATGCATACACTCGCCGTCCACTTTATTAGGCACACCCCTCACGTTCATGCAATTATCTAATCAGCCAATCACGTCACAGCAGCACAATGCACACAATCATGCAGATACAGCTCAAGAGCTTCAGTTCATGGTCACACTAAACATCAGAATGAATGATCTTTGTGACCTTGATCATGGCATGGATGTTGGTACCAGAAAGGATGGTGTAGGAATATTTCAGAAAATCCTTGGATTTTTCACATAGCAGTCTCTAGAGTTTACACAGAATGGTGCAAAATAAAAAAAAATAATTATTGAGCAACAGTCCTTTATTTGGAGACATGTTTTTGATTAGAGAACAGCTGCTATATATAGTGGGGTTATAGTAAATTATAAAGTAACTGAAATTATCACTGTACATTTACATTTGCATTTCTGGTATCAATAAATACATTAAAACATATAACATGCCTTGTTTTATAATACATACAACAATACATAAAAAAACAGGGAAAATAAGAGAGGTAGGTCTTCATACATCATTCGAAGACCGAGTCAGTGACTCAACTGTTTCAGACGTCTAGAGGAAGTTCATTCCACCACCTCGGTGTCAGAACTGAAAAGAGTCTTGACGTATACCTACCTCTTAACCTGAGAGATGGTGGGACAATCTGTACAATCTAAACTAAATAGCATCTCAGCATGCATAAAACATGCTTCAAAACTGATTCCAACAACCCTGCCATGCTAAAGTCACAGAGATCACACTTTTCCCCCACTGAAGCTCTTGAGCAGCATCTTCTTGATGTTATGTATTGGGTGATTAGCCGATTAGATAACTGCATGAATGTACAGCTGTTCCTAATAAAATGGACAGTGAGTTAATGTCACTTTGAGCGAGGTCTTTTCAGCATCATGGCTAGCTACAATTCAGCTGGTCCAGCTAACCTTGTGTTCCACCTCCTACAGCATATGTTGCCTCAGTGCCTGTTGTCCATCGACACAGTGAATGTTCTCATTGAAGTCGAGACCATTTATGCCAAATGCTTAGCCGTGATCGTTCAAGCAACCTTGGAGACTTCATGCACAAAGTTTCCTTTTGTTTGAAGAACACTTGTTAGTGAAATCAGGTCATGTAGGGTCAGGCAGCAAACCTGTCCACACTGCAGATGTGGTAACTGTGTATATGGTATAAGAATATTGCACAGGGAATGATATTAACATGCATACTGTAAATATTGTAGATCTCTCTCATCAGTCACTTTAATAGGAATACCTCTACTCATTTTCTTATAGAGCTTCAGTGCTTGACATCTGAATGACTTTTACTATAGCACAACAAAAAGACATCCAGTCAGCAGTTTTGCTCCTTGTTGATGAGAAAGGTAAAAGGAAATAGTCAGACCGGTTCAAGCTGAAAGGAAGTCTAAAAGTAAAGCAAAGAACCACTCGTTACATCTGTGGTGAGCAGAAAAGCATCTAAGCTGCAGATCCAGATCAGCTAGGACAGCAGAACACATTGGGTTGCAGTCCTGCCACTCATTTTCTGCTGCTGATGTCTAATAATGATGATGTTCTAATGTCTGTAGCTTTCTTGTCAGTTCAAACCAGTCTGGACAATTTGTCTCCCCCATCAACAAGGCCTTTATGCTCAAGGAAGTGCTAGTGTGTAGACTCTAAAGGCTGATCATCCCAGATCAGCAGTTCCTGAGATGACTTTTTTTTCCCCCCATACTGATGTTTGATGTGAACAATAACTCAAGCTAATGTTTGTATGATTTTACTGCTACATGATTGTTCCTATTAAAGTGGCAGGTGAGTGTACGTGTTCTTATTACGGAGTTTGGTGATATTTAAAGGACTGATTCATATTTAACTACCGTGTTTCACCCACTGACATCCTGTGGTTCTGGTAAATGGGCTTGTATCGTGGTAAATGTCTCCATTTGTCTCTTAAAGTTGGAGAAAAACTCTTCAAAGTGAGTCACTGTTATTTCTGTATAGCGTGGTGGGGGTGGCTGGGGCGGAGCCTGAGGGACCATCAGGAAGAGACAGTGACTCACTACAGAGAAGAGACAGTCCCCACTTTTTCACTGCCATCTATTACTTCTGTCATCCCCCGTCCCCCTCCTCTCGTTTTTTCTTTTTTTCCCGCCCACGCTTCCTAAGGTGTCATTTGCAGCAACTTTCTTTGCCATAAAGGGGTTACCATGGAAATCTGTCTTCTTGTTCCTGTGTTGTTAATAATAGCTGTAATGGTCTTGTGGAGGAGATCAGACCAATCACATGCCTTGATTAATACAGCTCAATTTGCATACATTTACTGTCAGTTATCTCCAGAAAGTTCATCCACAGGTCCTACCTTAAGCTTGTCATACAGCGTGATCAACAAGCGATCCTACAGCGGTGATTCTGGCAATGAGAGGAATTCATTTTCTCAACGTTCATAAATACAGTGCTGTTTAGTGATGCGTCTAGCCTCTCAGTATGCTCACAGGAGACTTGTAGGAACATTGTAGAAGTGCTGGATAATATTTTCTAAAGCAACAGCTGTTGAAGCAACTAAAATGACCATAATCTTCTGTCTTTTCTTTTTCAGTGTTCGTTTTTGCCAAAGTTCTCCATCCACATAGAAACCAAGTATGAAGACAACAAAGGGTGCAACGACCATGTGAGTACATGAGCACTTAAAGCTGTGTGTCTGCGAATCTTCTTCTGACAACAAACCTTTCAGGTGCCTCTGTGTTTTATTTATTTATTTATTTATTTTATTTTTTTTTACATCATTACCAACTGTGTTAATGGGTTCTGTCTCTCTCACGGCGTGTGTTAGCCCACATGCGCTCACAAAATTGATTTCTGGACTGAGCAAGCATTTGGCTAGCGTACAGTTTAACAGCTTCTTCAGCTAGTTTGTCAAAGTCTCGGTGAGCGATTCTCCTCAGAGCGCGCTCCACGGAAAGAGTAAATAATTTTGTCAAAGACGGGCAACAGTGTCCGTAAGCTGCAGTTAGAAAAACGATACGTCTTCCAATACTGTTTGGATATTTCCACAGTCTACATCATCTTATTTCTCATCTCAATGTATATCTCTCTGTATGTTAGAAAGTCGAGAGATGGTCCAAACTGCATCGGTTTCTTTTTTCTCTTTCTATACAAGTGTCACCTTTTGTCCTCTACGCCTTTCGCCTTCCTCACATCCTCCACCCTGCTTTATATCTCCCTCACACACACACATACACACACTCTTAAACTGTGTTGGAATTATAATAAAGTCAGTTCATTGTCTTTTTGCCACATAATCTCTCTCTCTCTCTCTCTCTCTCTCGATCTCTCCTTCTTTCTTTGTCTCTGATGTGGAGAGTGTTCTAATAGCTCAGGTATTGATCGGGGCTGACCGTACCGGACTACAGGGCGGTCGGGGCAGCAGTAGAGATTCTCTCACACACACATATAGCTGAGATCCCTCAGCCCACAGCATCTCCATTTCACTCAGACCTTTTACTGTCTCACGGTTTGTTTTTGCTTTTTAAAGGGTCTGATAGCGTATATGTTAATATTTGGTTAATTGAGCAAAACCTCAGAACACCGGGTGCAAGACAAGAATATATCCTGGATTTATCATAAGGCATCATAAATATTTACACGTAACACAATCATATTTACATACACACATACCTGCATGTTTTTGGGGGGTTAAAGGAAGCCAGATGACCTACAGGAAACACTCTGAACTTAAAGCTTAGAATAATATTATTAATAATGTATACAGTATAAGAATATTTAGAATATTAAGAATATTTATATAAAGATAATATAACTAGATAACACATTTTAAGCTGCAAGGCCGGGTTTTACGTGTGTTTGTTAAATGAGTGTAGTTAATAACAATGTGGTGGAATTCATCCAGAAGCTTTTCCTTTCCAAGCACAAACACTAATGTACTGCTGCATGATCAGAATAGACGCTGATTCCTCATATCTCAGTCTTGCTTTGCATCGCCGGTGTATCTGGGATTATGAGACTCCTTGCTGTTTAGCTCAGTGGGTGTGAACGTCACGTGTGCGGGGGATTCTCTTATACCCAGTGATTTTCTCGCATTGAAACAGTACAAAAGATTAAGGGAGCTATTGTGAGCGTTATAGGCAGAGCGAACCTGTCGAGCTCTCTTCACTGTGCTCTCTCTCTATCTCTCTCTTTCCGTGCCTGTAGCTGTGTGTCGCCTGTCCTCCCCCAGAGCACAGTGAGATTACTTAGTGTGTGTGTGTGTGTGTGAACACACTGCCAGCACTGACACTCTTTCAGCCTCTCCAAGTCATTCTTGGAGAGGCTGTCAGTCTTCTGAAAGCCTCTCCAAGTCATTCTTGTTACAACTGGATATTAGTTATACATGCAATCATACTAAAAGACATATTTTGTTTTTAGTCGTCATGTACAGTGTCAACAAACGTTGAACACACATCTCCCCCTAGTGGAAATATCGCTAAATGAATGAGCCACGGAGTCGCCTGGAACACCATTTACTGAAAAAAAAAAAGTATTGCTGTATCAGATTACTGAAAAGAGTTGGGTAATGGAGGTTTTCAAGGCAGGATCGAACCAGGAAACCCTGGATCTATTATATGTGAAACATGCTGCTCTTCTGGAACCTTCTGTACTACACATAGTTTTTACATCACTTTTATTACTAAAGTACACCACAGTCGCTTCCTGGCTTCTTCTTCTTCAGACATTTATAAGTCATCAACTAGTCCGTGGTTTATGCAAAAACGTATGTTATAATAAAAATTAAAAAATCTAAGCTGTATGTCTACTGCATATTTTTGCGTATGCAGTAAATATTAGTATATTTGGGTGAACGCAAAACCTTTTTTTTTCTTCAGGTTTATGTTGCACATTTCCCAGGATTTTTTTGTAGCATGTTATAATTCCTGTACCAGTATTACAGAGCTTTATTTCTTCATCAAGGTCAAAATGAGAAAAGTAGAGATTTGTGATTTAGACTAAATGGAATGGTTTAATCAGATATAGCCCAAGGCATTTTTCTGTAATTACAGTCATAAATGTTTCTTAGTTACTCTCTAAGCGTCTGAGTTACTTGAATACACTACTGTACTGAATACTATCTTCATTCTCTGCAGTTTTATTCTGCTTCCCATCTTCCTCACTCAGTTTTCGTGTGTGTATGTGTGCAGATCTTTGAAAATGAGCTGAAGGACCAGGAGCGGGAAGTTTGTTTCGTAGATATCGCTTACGATGAGATTCCAGAGCGCTACTACAAGGAGTCAGAGGTGAGTAGTCGATGGCGGGGATCGAACCCGGATCTCCGGCGTAAGCTCAATCACCCGCAATAGCAGATCAGACCCAAACGCCCCTGCGTGATTGAGCTTACAGTATCCAGTACATGCACTTCTTTTATTTAACAAAACAACACTTAAACGTAACAGAAATAAACTATGACTAATGCATTACAGCACAGTGAAAATCTTTCTTCGCATATACCATCCTTGTCAGAGAGCAGGGTCAGCCATGATACAGCGCCCCTGGAGCAGGGTAGATTAGGGGCCTTGCTCAAGGGCCCAACAGTGGCAGCTTGGCGGTGCTGGGGCTTGAACCCCGATCTTCCGGTCAACGACCCAGAGCCTTAACCACTTGAGCTACCACTGCCCCATAACCTCAGCAAAGCAGGACTATAACATAAAATCGTAGATAGCATGGCGTCCAGCCTCAAGGCACACATATTCCATTACATCAACACATAGCATAGTGACTGACACCGACCAAGACAGAAGGACAAACATATATAGAGCAACACATCAACAGGGTGAGAAAGCGGGAACACGCATTAGGAAAGGGTATGGCACCGCCCACGTAGGAATAACACAAATAAACTACTTGCCAGGACTTCCTAGGGGTCTGGCAAGGAACTGTCCCAATAACTCCTGACACTCTCTGAGGATGACACATGACATGACATAATGCAGTGTTTAATTTGTGTGCTGGTGGAGACATGAGCATTTCCTGACATCCAGAAAAAAAACTAATATAGCAGCCAGAGTTTATTTAACGGAGTCTCGGAGTCTGGAGATTTTGCACTCAGGCTTAAACGTTAGTTCAGACGAAACTTAATAGTACAAGTGAATGTAGACATGAAACATGGCTGACATTTTAAGTGAAGGCATTCAGCCTGAACCTTTCACAGACATGTGATCTCTCCGGGCTGTACATGTTGCTGTGTCGTGTTTTAGGGAAAGTGTAATGGTATCTGATTACATTGTTGTTTCTGCTAATTTCTTCTCTTAATGAAAGGTAATGATGCTTTAATGACAAACGATTGCTTAATGTATTTAGATATTAATATGCATTGCTTTATTCAAATCATATTGGTCACATAGACATTCTTACACAGTATGGCATGCAGTGAAGTGCTGGTCTGTGTTGTAGAGTCAAAATAAGAGTCAAAAATGGGATTTAAAATAAATTAAAATAGGATTAGCTGTACAGAACAGAGGAAAAATAAATAGATAAAATGTTTTAAAAAATAAAGCACAACACAATGCTTGATGATATATGGTGATATGAATACAGAATTAATAAAGAATGTTTATTAATAAAGTGCATACGTGTGTGCTGTATTTAGTGCATAAAAATGCACTGTGTACATCAACAGTCTGAAAGACAAAAACAACTAGATGAACACCTATATTATGTTTTTATTTTATTTCTTCCACCTCGTAATGGGAAATTCCAATTTTGTCCAAAGTGCCACGCTCCTCCTCATCCAAAGAGCTGAGGAGGAATATTATTAAAGCTAGGAAGTAGCCTGTTGTAATATTCAGCACATACACCGTATGTCAAGTTAGTCGTCATTAAAAAGATGTCCATTTGCAGGATCTGCGCCTTTTTAAGTCGGAGAAGACGTCACGCGGCATGCTGCAGGAAGGCTGGCGGGACACGCAGGATCCCATCATGTGCTCCTACAAGCTCGTCAGCGTAAAGTTCGAGGTCTGGGGCCTGCAGACCCGCGTCGAGCAGTTCGTACACAAGGTACAAAACCCTTTCATGCTGTTCACTGGATACCATATATTTATATATAAAACATACATAATATTTTATTAAATAGATCCAGTGCTGTTTATAGGTCTTAAATTGCCCTCATATTTTATTCAACACCTCATTTTAGTCTGTAAATGTAGAGCAATGGCATATTAACACGCACTAAAATGTCTCTGGTTGTTAAATGATAAATGATACCATGCAATTATCTATGGATTCACCCTTTTTATTACTTCATTGTGCCTTTATAAATAAAAAGGCGTTCTGAATATTCATTTTTAATAAATCACTGGTTTCAGAGCTTATTCTTTATTGGTACAGAACGGTTCTGCAAACCTGATTTCAAGAGAGATTTATATCAAAATCATTTCATTCATGCATCAGCAACAAAGGGATTTTTAATCATTATTTTCTCTCTCCCTCCTTTTTCTTCTCCTGTCCTTATCCTATAGGTGGTGAGGGATGTGCTGCTGCTGGGCCACAGACAGGCCTTTGCTTGGGTGGATGAGTGGATCGGTAAGTCTCAGGCAGGACTGCGTTCTACTAATCACGAATAAGGCTTTACAAACAGTTAAATATTTCAGTGTGAATAGCAGCTTGTTTCCGTGTTAGATCATGTGACATGAGGTAAGTGCTGAAGCTGAAATAAAATTGCCACTTTCAGTATATTCTAATATGAAATTTTCTATAATGTTCCTCTTTCCTTCTCTGATCTAAAAATGAGTAGTAACTTCCGCATGATACAAGATCCTCGGTTTGTCTCTGAAGATGTTTCACTTATCTTTTGGTTTGCATGGGAATGTTGCCCTTTATTTTCGCTGCTTTACACTTCCTGTCTGATGAACGTAAGGGATGGTAAATATGCACCTCTTCAGGTTTGCCATCGCTTTGCCCAGTTCTCATAGCCCTTTTCCACTTCCGATAAGCTAGATCCTCTCTCACCTAACATCCTCTCACCTCAATCACTGACTAACCGGCACCGAAATCCCTCCTGGCTCAGTCCTTCTGGTTCCACCTTTGACCTTGAAACCTAACCCTGTGACACCACCGTGACCCGCCCTCAGTGTTCCTAACTGAAGATGTCCGTGGTTTTTGCCCCCACCCTCCCCCTGCCTTTGCAGATATGGCTTTGGACGACGTTCGGGAGTACGAGAAGCAAATGCATGAGAAAACCAACATTAAAGTTTGCCATGAGCAGCAAGAGCATTCCACCAATTCATCTCCATCTCTGGATGGCTTAGGGATCCTAGACAAAGTCAGCGTATGTGTGGATTTATTTTTAAATACCTTCTTCTTTAGCGAGATCCACCCTTAAGCCCTGATTCACATTTTCTGTATCAGCGAGTACACTGATTCACCTGAAATAGAATCCCAGACCCTCACACTTTCATGAAAATTCAGCTCCATAATCCAGCAGCCTTTAGACATCACTTCCCTCTGTTTAATGCAACTGATGTCGTTTTTAGTAGATGTTATTACAAGTGTTTATTATTATTTCTTTTGCTTGGCAAAAATTGCATCAGTGGTAAAAGTAGGATGGAAATGTGAAGACAATTGCAATCAAGAGAAACAACAACAATAAAAAGTTAACCGTTTCAATGAAAATGTAATGTATAGATTTATTACATAAAATCTATACGTTCCACTCTATTGTATATTTGTTCCTCTATTTGAATACTTGTTTCTTTTTATTTTTAAAGACATGACAATGGATGAGGTGAGAGAGTTCGAGCGTAGGATCCAGGAGGCCACTAACCAGAAGATCGGCATGTTCCCTCCGTCCATTTCCATTGGTGAGACACCGCTCTCGTCTCTGGCCCCCACCGGCCCGGCCAGTGCTCCATCCACCCCGCTTTACACCGACGCCCCCGAGTTCCTCTCCGTCCCTAAAGAGCGACCTCGCAAGAAATCCGCCCCTGAAATGCTCACTCTGCCAGAACCCGGCCAGTCGGTGCCTGTTCCAGCCCCTAACCACGCCTCTCTCAGCCCTGAGTCCAACGAGACGGAGTGATTGGGTCTGTGCCACGCCCTCATTGTGACTTCTTCCTTCAATCAGGATTTTGTAAACACAGTTCAGTCACTCGGCTCCTTCCACTTTGCTCCGTGTTACGAATCTCTAAAAGACTCCAGTTTCTGACCATGTAAACGGGCTTCCTCCCTGCAAGGTAGCCTCTGACTCGACAGTTTATATTTTCTCATATTTGAAAAATAATGTTAAATATCTGCATTATTGTGATATGTTTTTTTTTTCTTCTGTCATAAGTTTAAAGAAAAACAGACCATAAAAGCTATTATTAAGGCTTGTTGTAAAGTACTTGTTGTTATTTTTATTTCTCCCATCATCTTTACATGAAATCGTCTAACACGATACCTGTTGTGGCTTAAAATACGGTTGCCTTAGCAACTACGAAGCAGGTATTCCCTGATTAGGATCATGGATTAACACGAGGTGTCATTTTAAAGTAAAAGTTTGTAATATTCAGAATTATTTTCTACCTATAATGAGATTTGACATGCCCTTTCCTTTTCTTCGCTACCGACTCCATTCCTCTGTGTCGAGAATGCCTTATAGTTTACCTTTTAGGAGAAAAAAGGAACAGCGCTATAGTATACAGTAGTAAGATCTATTATTGTAGATTATAATGAAATATTTTTCTCTCAATTATACAATGATGGTAGGGGTAGAAATCTTTCATTTTTAAATTACAAACTGCATCTTTAATCAATGACATCTCACAACATTGAGGAAGATAAAATACTCAAAGATGGACAATGGGGGTCCAAAAGTCTGAGACCATTCATGAGAAAGCTTGTATTTTGCATTCTTTTACAATTTAAGGCTTTTTTTATTTAGTTGAAAAGTAGAATCTTTACATGCATTTCAGAATTTCTAAATAATTGATATTGTGCTTGTAATGACGTTGTTCACTCATGATTATTGAACGCTTTCATCCAGGTCATTTAGTGTGACCTCAGACTTTTGGACTTTTCCCCAAAAAAATTAGTAGCTCAATCCTTTTCTTTTCTTTTCTTTTCTTTTCTTTTTCTTTTTTGTAACTCACTTCCATTTTATCTGTATCCACACGCATGCAAATCCGCCTAATCAGAACGCTTCTCAGGTCTTCATAGGTGCCAGCCTTTCCAAAGCCACGGCAGGAAAAAAAATTCTCAGATATTCCAATAACACAGCCATCCAGGATTCCAGGGTTTGTTCTTACAAGCCGGATTTGTCTTAACGGATGTCTTAGATTTACTTTATACGACTTCTTCGCAGCCAGTGCTACAAAATATACTCAAGCTTTTTTTTGGAAGCAGCTTATATGACAATCTGACCATTACCCACAGCAGGGGTACGGGACGCTCATACAGATCCATGGGGTAGGAAATCTAGCGGGTCATAATGTTTTAATCAATCCTACAGTTAATGTAGATTTTCTGGATTTTGCTGAACATAAATCAAACGTAGGGACTGAGTATATTATCGAAGCGAGCATGTCTATCTGCATGTATGAATGGAGTCTAACCTTTCACAATGCCCTTTAGATGCCTGATGATTTTACCTCCAGCTTTTAGAATAATACCAGATACCAGTGAACAGGGAAATACCTTCGTTATTTTTCATTTGTATCCGTTTCTGTGGTGCACGTTCTTGGTTAGAGGGAATGAAGGTCAGGAGAAACAAAAATGTGACCGTTGATCCTGGCTGCACACCTAACGCTTTCCGAACCTAGCTGCTGCTTCCCCTTCCATCGTAGACGGGGTTTATTAAAAGCTGCATGGACTGTTCACAGGCTCTGTAAAGTCCTGTGTATATGCATACAAGAGGCAGGGACTGCTGGCGACTTCAGTCGGATTTATATATAGACGAAAGTGCACTGAGCATGCTCCGAACCATACAGCAGCTCCAACAGTGCCTCTGCATGTACATGTAAATACATCGATCAGTAGATCTCTATACAGATGTCTTTAATCATTCTTGAAACTTTTATGTAGTTTTCTCTCTCTCTCTCTCTCTTTTTTTTTTAAACGACTAAGAGGAAGTGTGAAGCACCTTGAATTATATTTTATTTTAACTTGCACCCAGAGCCATTTTTGTCTAAAGAAGAAAAATACTTGACCATGCTGCTACGTGAGTCTTTAATACCATCCTAAACTCTATGATCCAGGAAAGCGTTTTTAGTTTTGAAACACAGTTTAAGTGTTTGTTTTTTCAGTAGGCTAAAGAGGTAAAAAAAAAAAAAAAATACTTCCCAATGTTTTATTTCTGCATTGGGCATGCGTCGATATCAAATTTTAATTCCTTTTATGAAGCTTAAGTTACCAGGGTTTGTTATAATACACAGTATTGTATTAAAATGACCACAAGTAAGTTCTCATACAGCAGAGTTGCCTCAAAAGCCTAAAACTAGACCTGAAACTATTTTGGACAATGGAAATGGAGAGACCCTTTTTTGTTCTTTTATAGTCAGACTTTGCCTGGGAAACCCTGTAGTGCACACATTTCTAATTTTGTGATATATTTTACATTTAAATAAACACTGTATGCGTGGTAAACAGTTTCCTTTGGTTTGCCGTTTGCTAAAATCCAGTCGATTTCATTCCGCTTTAAAACAAGAGCTTTTAAACTGGTCTTATAAAATCGACCACCACTCCATCAAAACCAGCCCTGTTTGGTGGAATAAATGTGGCTCTGGCAACCCTGCTGTATGGACGAAGACACACCAGTGGTCCTTAAGGTCAAATGATTAGAGTAGAATTGTGTTTGTGTTGACTTTAAAAGTTGTTAAAGGTACAGTCAGTGGTTTTGAAGCGAACCGTTTCGGAAAAATGAAATCGAATTAGTGTGAACATGAATCGAACGGGTGGTCAGTTCATGTAGGAACAAAGATCATTTCCGTGTTGTCCCTAAAAACACAGTGATGGTAAACTGGAGCAAGCAACTCACCAGTCTAATGTGCCACAGATACCAGTTTCACCTCTAAACAGATATTTTACTCCCAGTTATTAATGAATATGAACTAGACCTTTTCACCCTATGATCTAAAAAAAAAAAAAAAAATCACTGACCGCACCTTTAAGCATTGATTTCGATTGGTGACAAAAAATTTCTTGTCATCCTTCCAGACCCCTTTTAGGGATCGGAGGTAAGAAATTAGAAATAACTTGTGTAGCTTACATATTGTCCAAACTAGGGAGCTGTAGAGGTCAGCAGTCCTTCTCCCGCCTTCTGAACTCTCATAAGCACTGTACAGTAATGCTGCCTTGCCACATGGTGATATTTTTAACACGTTGATGATGACAATATTGTGCTGGTTTTATTTTCATATCACGGTTTAATTACATAGTGTAGTTGATATAGCTGGAGGATGAATGGACTAACAGCAATTTATGTAAGAGCAAGGAGAGGTTTATATGATTTGAGTTGTACAGCTATGTTTTTTTTTTTTTTTACTTGAGCAGATCCTTAGCTGCAAAATATTAATAAATCCCTTCTAGAACAGATGCCAGTGAGTGAACACTGAGTCTGACATGGAGGGGTGTCTAGACTCTTAAAATTGCTGAAATTGTTGCCACAGCAATAACTGTGTGTTTCCTAGAACAATCCATGGTATTAGTCCACCTACAGTATGGTGTTATCGTAGGAATGATCACGATCATTATCAGGCATGGAGATATATAATGTCTATACGGCTCTAAAGGAACCCAATGATCCTGTTGAGATCATGACAACATGGCTGTTTCTCCAACCCTAGGATCCTAATCGGCGCTTTAAATAATCCCTTTTCGATGTCAAATATTTAGTTTATTAACCCAGTTAAACCTCAGCACTATGTACTTTTGCACCACGATGCCAGGAAAATGATTTCTATCCAAATCCGCCGCTGTGCTTCTGCCTGAGCTGGGTTTGTACATATTATTTTGTACAGTTTTTGGTTTTTTTTGTAAAGATTTGCCATGTGGGCGTGAAGTGAAAACCCGTTTCAAATAGATATTTTGTTTGCTTGTTAATGGAAAGTTGTTATTTTGAACTTTTCTTGCTTGAGTTGTTTGAACTGCGAACACGCGACTGCCTGGACGGTCAACAAAAATGAGCCAGATGGAATCTGTATTCGCTAGCCTTGCTTTCTGTTGCGAAATTTCTCGTTTAGAGGGGTAGCATGATGTAGAAAAAAACAATTATTCAAGATTTAATGGTTGTTTTTTGTTTGTTTTGTTTTGGAATTTTCTATATATATATATTTTTTTTTTTTTGTACATTTTGATAAGTAGTGATTTTGTCATGTTCGTGTTTCTGCGGTTTGCTCTTCCCTTCCTCTGTGGCCTGTTCTCTATCAGTAGCAGTGAGGTGATTTAGTCGTCAAAATCTAATCAGCCCTGCTCACCGTCTGAGGCATTAGTTCTTACTGAACGTTTACATCTAATCGGAATGAAACACTCAATGAGGATTGAACTATTACTATTCAATTTATCCAAATATTCACTTTACCTCATAATTACAATGAGGTGCATGTTGATATCCGTATACACCGATCAGGCATAACATTATGACCACCTGCCTAATATTGTGTTGGTCCCAATTTTGCTGCCAAAAACAGCCCGGATCCGTCAAGGCACCAAGATGTTAGCAGCAGGACTTACCCGGTTCACCACTGTTCCTTCCTAATAGATACTGACCACTGCAGACCGGGAACACCCCACAAGAGCTGCAGTTTTGGAGACGCTCTGATCCAGTGGTCTAGCCATCACGATCTGGCCCTTGTCACACTCGCTCAAATCCTTACACTTGCCCATTTTTCCTGCTTCTAACATCAACTTTGAGGACAAAATGTTCACTTGCTGCCTGATATATCCCACCCACTAACAGGTGCCATGATGAGGTGTGAATAACATCAGTGTTATTCACTTCACCTCTCAGTGGTCATAATGTTATGCCTGATCGGTGTATATATTCTTAGAAATAATGTTTATAGTCCCCGATTTTTTTTTTTTTGGTTTGGTTTAAGATGTTCTCGAGAGATTTCTCTAATATTTACAAATACATTGCATACCTGCCTCACTGACAAACAGTTAAAAAATAAATAAGTCACATGATTGTTATTCGAATTCCACTCGAACTGAGGAGAGACAGCGATGTAGCTTCTATCGGCAGGCATTTAAATTTTGTTTAAGAAACTAGCAAAAGGAACCCCCTGTGTAGCGCACATCCATTAATAATAGTAATATTATAGAAGATCTCATTTCAGAGACAACGAGCAGGACGCTGGCTGAAACTCCACAATCGTTCCTGTAAATCCATCCGAGTTTGAATAAACGCGGCCTTCCTCACGTAGACAGATTCACATTCATTCACCTCTGCAGCCTCTGTCGAAAACAAAAAGCAGGGAAGTGAGGATATATATATATTTTTTTTTGAAGATGTCCATGACTATACTGTTAGCTGAATATATTTGGAAGCAATTATACGTCCAATTCATGACAAAAAAAAAAAGTTTTTTGTTTTTTGAACTTTCTTCTCAGCAGATTAAGCATTAAATCTGAAGCCATAACATTAGAAATCCTAATGTGACTTTCGGTTCTGGATTCTGTCCAGTTTGAGCATTTATTGTTTTATCTTAGAAAAAGAAGAATTCTCTTCAGTTTCATTCCTCAAGTGTCGCTTTGCCGTCCAGGCCTAAAGGAGAGGACCAAGCGTATTCATTTCATTTTTAGCCATGAAGTTCTGCTGATGTCATGATGCCCACCAAGGCAGCCTCCTTCCTAATAGAGTCCTCATCCACGACCAAGTGCCGTCCTTTATAGCCTCTTTAGGTTCTTGTATATTTTGTTCGGATTTGTTGTAATTATTGTTTTCCTAATTCTTGTAGCAAATAAAAACTGACTTGCTATGACGAAGCTCGTCTTGCTCATGTCATTGTCGGGGACGGGATTTCCTGCATGAATCTTTTTTTCTTTCTTTTTTAACAAATTGTTAAGTCTATAAATACATCTTGACCAGCATATGTTACGTTTATTCATTTGGTAAAATAATGAGGTTAGAACAATATAGTACTGTTCAGATAGCTGAGGAACTTAAAGCAAAAGTGGATATTATCTGGTAAGATGAATGTCTTTTCCTCTGCATGGAGTATCAGATTCCTTACATCTGCTATACCCACCTTCATCACTGGAGTGAATTCTTCCTGGGTGCTATTTACAGAGGAAATTTAAAAAATAAAATAAAAATCTACACATCTCTGTTAAAATTGCAATATTTTGTGATGTAAAAAAAAAAAAAAAGATTGAATTGAGATAAACCTAAAAATAAATAAATAAATTATATCTTTTTCCACTTTTCATACAATATGGCAACTAACACAGATAGACAACATGACTGCACACCAGTGCACAAAGCAAGGTCCATAAACACATGGATGAGTGAGTTTGGTGTGGAGGAACTTGACTGTCCTGCACAGAGCCCTGACCTCAACCTGATAGAACACCTTTGGGATAAATTAGAGTGGAGACTGTGAGCCAGACCTTCTCGTAGCACCAACATCAGTACCTGACCTCACAAATACGCTTCTAGAGGAATGTTCAAAAAATTCCCATAAACACTCCTAAATCTTGTGGAAAGCCTTCACAGAAGAGTTGAAGCTGTTATGTCTGGCACGCAGTCTCCGCTCTAATTCATCCCAAAGGTGTTCTATCAGGTTGAGGTCATGACTCTGTGAAATTCCTCCACACCAAACTCACTCATCCATGTCTTTATGGACCTTGCTTTGTGCACTGGTGTTCACTCATGTTGGAACAGGAAGGGGTCATCCCCAAACTGCGGTGGTGGCTCAAGTGGTAGTGGCTCTGGGTCATAGACCGCAAGATTGGGGGTTCAAGCCCGAGCACCACCAAGTTGCCAATGTTGCGCCCTTGAGAAAGGCCAGTAACCCTCTCTGCTCCAGGGACACTGTATCATGGCTGACCCTGCGCTCTGACCCCAACCTCCATGGATGGGATATGCGAAGAAAGAATTTCACTGTGCTGTAATGTATATGTGATAAATAAAGGCTATTTCTAAAACTGTCCCCACAAAGTTGGGAGCGTCAAAATGTCTTGGTATGCTGAAGCATTAAGAGTTCCTTTCACTGGAGCTAAGGGGTCAAGCCCAACCCCTGAATTCAGTGATTTGGAGGGGTGTCCCAAAACTTTTGGCAGTATAGTGTGTATATGGTGCATTTTGCAGCATGGTTTGGGATGATCGAGGCAGGCTTGGCTGCTGGCAGGGCTTTAGTGTAGTAAAAATGCACTGAATTGCTTATCGCAAGTATTTATTTATAGATAGAAAATGTAGCGGTGTAGTGTACTTGAAAAAATCCTCCAGGACATTAGGGGTAGTGTGATCAGCGCTCTGTAAACTGATCGGCTCTCGTCGTGCCTGTCGTGTAATCTCGCGATGTTTCCTAAGTGTCGCTCAGAAACATGGCGGCGCTGTATGAAGCGTACACGCTGTGCGGGCTCGTGTCAGCGCGGAACTCCGCAGATTCGGGGATTCAGGGGATCGAGCCGGGCGGAGATGAGGATCGTGTGATCGTTACCGACTGCACGCGATCTGTCACCTTGTACAAGGTAATAAACACACAGCGGGAATGTCAGCGTGGGACAGAGAGCCGGGGCACGCGCTGCTAGCTCGCGCTCGGCGTGTAAACACAGCCACGAGTACGGCTAGAGAAAGCGGGCGTGTTAAAGCTGTTTACTCTTTATATAAACCCATTAAAATGTGTGAAATGGTGTTTCTTATAAAGTCACTGGGTGTTAATTAAAGTAAGCTCGTGGGTTTAACGTTAACGCTGTAACGTTAGCTTAACTAACTTAACCTAGCTGGCTAAGTATCTTTAGCAAACACGAAGGAAAGTTTTGCGAATCCCAAATAACTCCTAAATATATGATAAATATAGTGCACTAATATTGGTGAAGCTCTACCAGGAATCAAACTATAATCCACTACACTGCAGTGCTGTTTTTGTGATAATGCTAATCAAAATATTGCTTTGTCTGTAATGCTGCGTTCAAGGGCTACGTCAGAGATCTGGCCCATGAGATCCACTTTCCTGCAGAGTTTAGCTCTAACCTTAATTATCTGAGAATGCTAATCAGTGTCTTCAGGATCATTATCACAGGAAGACGTGTTTGATGAGGGTTGGAGCTAAACTCTGAAGTGCATTGGCTCTCCAGGGCAAGATCTGAGGAACCCTAGGCTACATGGAGCACTTGATCCAGCATGTATTCCTCCTTGTGGTTGTAGGTTTCTGATCAGAAGCCTCTGGGCAGCTGGGCAGTGAAACAGGGTCAGCGTGTGTCCTGTCCTGCTGTCTGTAACCCACAGACCAGCGAGTACGTGGTGGTTACAGATGACAAGGTAAGAGAAGAGTGGATAAAGGAACATGGGTGAATGTGAGGTTGTGACACAACTGATTGTACATGACTGCAGACAGGACATTTGTTCATAACACACTCTCCGGTGTGTAGAATAATTTACTCTCCGGTGTCACCCAGATGAGGATGAGGTTCCCTTTCGAGTCTGGTTCCTCTCAAGGTTTCTTCCTCATACCATCTAATGGAGTCTTTCCTCGCCACAGTCGCCTCAGGCTTGCTCACTAGAGATGATTTTGTCTAACGCTTAATCTAGTCTTTTGGTTCTTATGTTCTGTAAAGCTGCTTTGAGACAAGGTTCTTTGTTAAAAGCGCTATACCAATAAAAGTGATTGAATGTAAGATGATTAGAAATGAATCGGTGATGAGTCGCGTGTGATGTGAGCTCTATCTTCCCAACACGATGTCGGTCAGTTTCCCATTATTGCGCCTTCCTGTACATTTTAATGGAAAGAGCGTCAAACTTTTAGCTAGTCAGTGCCGTGGA
Source organism: Hemibagrus wyckioides (assembly GCF_019097595.1). Taxonomy (NCBI): domain Eukaryota; kingdom Metazoa; phylum Chordata; class Actinopteri; order Siluriformes; family Bagridae; genus Hemibagrus; species Hemibagrus wyckioides. Next base: position 28,011,009 of record NC_080720.1, read on the forward strand.
TCATCCACGAGATCAGTGTTATCTCTTAGATTACTGCAGCTGTAAATGGATGTTTATTTAACAGTGTCTCTGGTGATTCGTTTAGGTCATCAGAGTTTGGAAGGAAGATGAGGTCAGTCTCGACAAAGCCTTCAAAGCAACAGTAAGTGTGTTTGAATGTATGTTAATAAACAGGTCAAGTGTGTAATAAAATTCCTCTAAATAAGCTTGTCTGTGTGTGTGTGTGTGTGTGACTGTCTGTCTGTGTATTTCTCTTTGTGTCTGTGTGACTGTTTGTGTATATTTCTCTTTCTGACTGTCTGTTTATTTCTCTTTCTGTCTGTCTGTGTATTTCTCGTCTGTGTGACTGCCCGCCTGTCTGTGTGACTGCCCGCCTGTGTCTCTGTGTGTGTGCATTTATCTTTTTCTGTCTGTGTATTTCGCTTTGTGTATGGCTGTCTGACTGTCTCTGTCTGTGTATGTATTTCTCTTTCTGTGTGTCTCCCTCAATGACGGTCACTCTGTCTTTCTCTGTCTGTGTGACTGTCTGTCTGTGTGACTAACTGTCTGTCTGTGTGTTTGTGTATTTCTCTTTCTGTGTGCACTTCTCTGTGTGTGTGTGTGTATCAGGTGTCCGCTGAGATATACAGAGTTCACTCAGCCCCAGAGCAAGAGCCGGTGGTTCTGTTTCAGCGCGGTGCTGTTCGCCTCCTCGACTCGCTCCTCACTGCGCCTCAGCAGCCTGTAGAGGAAGTGCTGTCACAGGAGGAGGTCATCAGGTGAGACCAGACACTGTGTGCACTGAACTGGCTGGTTAATAAGCTTGGTGGTGAAACACCGTCTCACTGAACATGTTAACTGTCATGGTAACTGAAATCGGACAAATCACTTGTGTGAAAGCTGCTGTTTGGTTTGTGTGCAGGTGGAGTACATTGGTGCGGACGGAGCAGCGGCTCATGCTTATTTTCAGTACAGAACAGGTACACACACACTTAACTAACTCTTATTAGCTCTCTTTAATGTGTTTTGGATACCAGTGAACTGATCGCTAACAGAGCTGAACTTTGCTCATGTATAGAAAGAATAATTGTGTGTGTGTTTCAGAAAGGACAACACTTCCTGTATGTCCAAAGGTTCAGCCCTAACACCCTAACAAAGCACAGGTTAGAGACGGAGCCCAGCACGTCAGCTCCCCTCAGCTACTCAGCCACCTTCAGAGACGGAAACATACACCTGCTGTACCTGTGTAAGCATCCGTCTGTCCTTCTTTGGCCGTCGCTTCATCACTTCTTAAGTGGCTGATGTCCTCCTTCAGTATTATTTGCTTTTCATTTTTATTGGCAACATATCATTTATTACTCAGACTCTAGCATGAACTATAGGCTTAGATTAACATGCTGCTTCTAATACATTATTATTGTAGTTTCTATATTAAAAGCTTGCACACAGCAGATGTGTAATGTAACAGTGTTGTAGGAAGTGTAGAGACCTCTGGGTCCAACAGTTATTTCAGATTCAGCTGTGAATTCTGTGTCCTTGGTAAATAAAAACAAAGTTTATATTCATTTGAAAAGTTGGCACAGTGCTGTATTAAAATAAATATGGAAAACATGCTGTGAGTAACACTGATGATCTCCTCATCATGGCACCTGTTAGTGTGTGGGATATATTAGGCAGCAAGTGGACATTTTGTCCTCAAAGTTGATGTTAGAAGCAGGAAAAATGGACAAGCGTAAGGATTTGAGCGAGTTTGACAAGGGCCAGATCGTGATGGCTAGACCACTGGATCAGAGCGTCTCCAAAACTGCAGCTCTTGTGGGGTGTTCCTGGTGTGCAGTGGTCAGTATCTATCAAAAATATCCTTTAAGTCCTGTAAGTTGTGAGGTGGGGCCCATGAAGGCCCCATGTGCCAGTAGTCTTGTGCTTTAGTGCCAATGGAGGCCCCGCCTTGAGACTTGCCTGACTCAAAGGATCCCACCAACACAACATGTTATGCCTGATTGATGTATAATGTATTTATTCAGGCCACTGATTTTAGGCTTTGTGAGTAGCCAGAAATACAACAGAATTTTTTGTTTTTCAAATAAAATGTTAGCAAAATGTAAATAGTAATGCTGAAATGCTTTTGAGGTTCTTGTCAACTCCTCTTTCCTCAGTACGTAGCGGTGGTGTGTATGAGAGCGTCCTGGTGGCTCGGCCTGTGGTCACGGCTCCAGCTGAAGAAATTCAGGCTCTGCCTCGCTCTCTGCTCATGCAGCTGCCCTCTGGAGACAGAGATCTGAGCTGTGCCTCACTCCTGCCTCTCGACCAGGCTCACATGGCTGTGGTGGGTGTACCGCATCCCTCAGCCGGAACTGGGAAAGGTAGCAGACTCGCACTCTCGCACACTTTCAGGCAGATTACTTCACTAATATCCATGTATTGTGTGCAGTGTTCTTTGTTCTTTATCTCATCATTTTTCATTTTAAAACTGTTTGTTTCTCGTAGATTTCCTGTGTCTGTGGAACACACACTTTCAGACGCTGCAGGCTGCCAGAGAGCTTCCAGGCAGGATATATGGCCAGGTCAGACACACACACACACACTTTATACAGCTATTCAGCACTATTCAGATGATGATATCAGTGCCATATTAATACAACATTATAGTTTGCATTAGGAAATGATGTGTGTGTTTGAAAAATATATTTTTCTAACATTTTTTGAAAAAAATGGCTGAATAAAACTATCCTAAGGGTTCTAAGGGCAGTTTACATTTACTGCTGTCTTTATTTAAATATTTATTGCTGTCTCATTAGTCAGGTCAGCCTTATACACTGATCAGGCATAACATTATGAGCACTGAGAGATGAAGTGAGTAACACTGATTATCTCCTCATCATGGCACCTGTTAGTGGGTGGGATATATTAGGCAGCAAGTTGATGTGTAAAATGAATGAAGCAGGAAAAATGAATGTGAGGCCCCATCTCACAACTTCAATGAGTTAAAGGATCCTTTGCTAAAATCTTGGTTCCAGATACCACAGCACACCATCAGGGATCTAGTGGAGTCCATGCCTCGACGGGTCAGAGCTGTTGTGGCAGCAAAAGGGGGACGAACACAAAATTAGGCTGGTGGTCATAATGTTATGCCTGGTCGGTGCATATAGCTGTTGCAGTACATGGAGAAATAAAACAACGTTCCTCTAAGACCCTGCTGCTACATAGAGACAGAGCGCTAAATAAGACAACAGAACTAAAGGCTAAAACCAATCCGTTAATACAAACTGCACGTGTGCTCGTGATGTCTTCTGACGCCTTGTGTGTGTGTCTCCTGCCTTGTCTGTGCAGATGTGGTGTTACTCCAGCAAGCTGTTCGTGTGTCATGGGAAATCACTCTCTGTGATTCCTTTTGAGTGTCAGAAATCGTCTCTGGCCACCGCCATGGGGAAGCTGAAACAGACCAGCACTAACGGTACTGCTTTAATAAGGACTTCTACTCATTTTATTCATATCCGTATTCTGTGTATTCAAACACTTAGCACTCACTTCAGCTAGACAAATGTGAAGAAGGCGGAAAAATAGTCGAGATTATTGTGAATAATTGCGATTACAACAGCAGTAATGAGATCCTTTTTTGTTTTTCTTTCATTTAGAGAGCAAGGGTCTTGTTCCGTCCTGGAACGAGCTGCTTCACGGCACCACAACGCAGACACACGCGCAGGGGAAGAGCCACGGCATGTCCACACGGAGGACTGTAAGATAGTGTGGAAATTCTTCTCAGACTATTGCAGCGTAGACGATGAACACCCATCCTCTTAATCAGACTCTGTGGATCATAAGCAGTCAACATTAAATATCCGATCACTGAAGCAGTGTCAAATAATAGAATGATGTCCATGTTTGTTTTATGTAGCAATATTACAGAATGTGCAATAAATGATGCAGGTGAATGAGTGCATTCGTTGCTGATTCTTCATTTCCTCTGTAGAAGACGAGCTCCAAGAACCAGTCGAGCGGTCTGACAGTCGAGCAGCTGGCTGCGGACATCAAGGTAACTGGACATGTCCGTCTCATACAGCAGCTCTTTAATGTTTAATCCATGATTCTTTCACATTCAACTATGAGGTTTCAGATTTGGCCAGCATTAGATGGCAGTCATATAGAGTGTGTACTCTTTTGCTCGTGTGTGTGTGACATGTCCCTGTTCTGCAGGTGAGCACGGTGCAGGAGGTGGAGAAGCAGCTGCAGGAGTTTCTCAGTGGAGCCGAACAGGAAGTGCCGCACCTCACAGCCGGGAGACTGGCGTGTGATCTAGTGGCACGTTGTCAAGCAGAACCAGGGTTCTACCCACACGCTGCCCTGCTGCAGCTGGTCGACACACACTTCCTGTGCCACAGGTGAGACAGCTACACACCCAGACCCTTTTAAATTCATCAGTGGTCATTTGTTCTTTTAAATCCTGCTCCATCTGGCTAGTTGTGTTCATCACAGAGTGGACCATGTCTTTGTTTTTTGTGTAGCGTTTGTCCTGACCTGCTGACGCTGGCTTTAGAGAAAAGCGACTTCCGCCTTTGCCAGATCTGCCTGCAGCTCTTCCCTGATATCCCTGAAGCTGTTACCTGTGCTTGTCTCAAAGCTATCCTCAGGTGAGACACCAGCCATGCAAGTCCTTTACTATGATATTCATTTTGCTTTGCTTAACTGGTTTAGTTATTTTTGGTCCAGAGAGCTCCTTCCTGCAGTGAAACAAGGTGGTGGTGACATCATATTGAGCATTACTCTTAGGCTCTTAGTTCATGCATCTGTCAGTGTATCCCTGAATCTTAACCAATATATTTAGGCATGTATTTATGCACAAAGGTACAAGGAAAAGCAGTTAGGGTAGGGTTAGAGGACAGGAGCCAGGTTAACACACACAACTCTTATATTTATGACACCTTTTATTTTTTGTTACTCTTACACAGCACAAGCGCACACATATCTGTCTCTCTCCTTCCCTCCCTTTCTTTCTCTCTCTCCCCCTCCCTCCCTCCCTCCCTCCCTCCAGTATTCCAGACACAGAATTGGAGCGTATGGATCTGGAGGCAGACAGTCTGCTCTTCATGAAGTCTCTCACTCGGAGCCCCGACTCAGACGGAGATCAGCACAACGGTTTCTGTCCTCCGCCTGTGGATGAGGAAAGCTGTGACGTTCCCTCAGAAACCCCGGCCCTCGGTTCCAAACCCCCCAGAGACCCGTTAGCCCTGGATATGAGCTGTCCTGTGGGACTCCACAAAGGAGCGCTACTGTATCCTGAAGTCTGTCTCACCAGCTGCAGCTTTATCTGTTGATTTTGTGACTGGATTTAAAATTGGCCATTTTATAGATGGGCGTGATCAGGACACAAATTGACTGCGTTACTGCGAATGTTCACACTTATAATGAGATGGAAAAAGTAACAACTTGCTAGACTTAGACTTGGCACATTGTACAGTTTTTTTTTGTTTTTTTTTTCCCTTAACCCGTTTACCAGTAATGAGATCCTGCAGACGGCGTACAGTGACAGTCTCCTCCTTCCCCATCTAAAGGACCTCAGCGTCTCACAGGTTATAGTAAGTACACAAACCCGAGTGTGCTTTTACACACAGTGTTTAGTCTGTTTCAATCGAACCCTGGTGCATTTTTCTACTTGGAGTGAAACAAAACAACTAGAAAGAGACTTGAGCTGATGATCCGAGGCAAAGGATCCGTGTGCTCTGGATACTTGGATCCAGGAACGAAAATAAATTGTAAAATAAATCAGCTTTGTATTTTGTTTGGGTAATTTATTATTTATTATTATTGTTTATGTATTTATACGCCAAAGGATTTTTTTTTTTTTTACTGCAGTTTTGAGAAAAAGAGTAGTGGAAGCATGTTAAAGCTCTTAAAGTTCTTGTTTTTGTTTTGTTTTCATGTGCTGTGTTCATTTGTCTCGGTTTGTTCAGCTCCTCCTGCAGTACCTCAGGTTCCTGTACCTGAAATATTCTCACGATGCCCACGATCAGATCCGCACCTTACGAATGCCGGCCATAAATCAGGTCAGTTGTCGTTCAACGTCTTTAAACACACTATATTACACTCAGTCACATTGTTGGTTGGTTTATTGCAGTCTTAGAAATGAGGGAATAATTCATTATTACTGTCAGCCGGAAGGGTGAAGTCACTGTTATGCAACGTCTTGGCAATTAGGCTCTTTGTTTTGTTTATGCAACCCTCACACCCCTATATTCCTCTCTATATTTCCCTGTACTGTCCCATATTTATAAATATTTATACTATATATGTTGGCTATTTCACAGCAGTGACCTCAGCTTGAAGATACACAGCTTTGTGTTACACAAACAACTGCACTTTCCTCTTCCTTCTCTTATAACCCATACATCTGTTATCTGTTTTTCTTTTTCTACTTCTGCTTCCATTTCATGTGAATCTTTCTTCATGTCGCTATACAGTCATGAGGAGCATTTCTCTGCATGGTGTCCTGTTTAGGGTTTGTGTGTCTGATATTTACTAATTAAAGGGACCTTAACAAATGAGGAACAGATTAGGAAGAGACAGGAGTCAGAGCTGGAGGTAGCGGAGCTGAAGATGTTGAGGTTCTCTTTGGGAGTGACAAGGTTGGACAGGATTAGGAACGAGTACATCAGAGGGACAGCTCATGTTGGACGTTTGGGGGACAAAGTTAGGGAGGACAGATTAAGATGGTTTGGACATGTTCAGAGGAGGGAGAGTGAGTATATTGGTGAATGTTGGACATGGAGTTGCCAGGAGGAGGCAAAGAGGAAGGCCAAAGAGGAGGTATATGGATGGAATAAATGAGGATATGAAGCTAGTGGATGCAGAAGATAGGGATAGGTGGAGAGAGATGATTTGCTGTGGAGACCCATGAAGGGAAAAGCTGAAAGAAGAAGAAAGGGAACTTAACAAAATAGAAGATAACCAGAAAAAATGATTAATTATAAATCTTATATAAAACTGTATCAGTCACATTAGAGAGAATTTATTTATTTAAATAATAATAAATACATTTTAATTTAAATAATAAATAAATAATGATACATATTTTTATTAAATAAAAAATAACAATAATATACATTTTTATTTGAAATAATTTATTGAAGATAAATCTGCATCATGATGGCAGAGTTTGAACCATGTGGCTGCCTGTTAATGAGTTAAATATTGGATATTTTTTGTTCCTGTAGATTTTGGATTGGGTTTGCTTGTTGCTCGATGCTCACTTCACAGTCCTGGTTTTGGCTCCTGAAGCTAAGAGCTTGCTCTCCGGCCTCCACAAGTTCGTGAGATCGCAGGTGAGTTTCCCATTTCCCAATAGGTTCAACTTTTTACAGCAGATGCTCAACATAAGCTTCCATTACCGAAGGAGGTTTTCAGGAAATCGCTGGCTTTCTAGTTTCTGGCTTTCAGATCATAAAATGAAGTTTTGTATATTTTCGCCCATAAAGACTAGTCTCAAACCCTTCCCTCGGACCTAACGCCGTAAACACAGCGTTCTTTTTTAATAATGCTAAATATTCAGTGTCTACATTCAAATCTTCTGGATTCATCTTTAGGTGAAGTTGTACTCTGAACTGGGGAAGATCGAAGGAAGCCTCGAAGCTCTCAAACAATCCAAGCAGTCTCAAGAGCTGGGCCAGTACTCCATCGAGGTGATCGAGCTCTTTTAGTCGACCTGTACAGACCCTTTTTAATAAAACCCTGATAATGTCCCACAGAGCGTTACTGCTGTTGTCTTGTTTTGTTTTTTTTTTTGTTTTTTTTAATAAATACAATTTCACAGATCAGGCATAACTTTATGACCACCTGCCTAATGTTGCGTTGGTCCCCCTTTTGCTGCCAAAACAGCCCTGACTCATTGAGACATGGACTCCACTAGATTCCTGATGGTGTGCTGTGGGATCTGGCACCAAGATTTTAGCAGCAGATCCTTTAACTCCTGTGAGCTGTGTTACAGGATACTTTATCATAGATACTGACCACTGCAGACTGGGAACACCCCACAAGAGCTGCAGTTTTGGAGATGCTCTGATCCAGGCGTCTAATCATCACAATTTGGTCCTTGTCAAACTCGCTCAAATCCTTACGCTTGCCCATTTTTCCTGCTTCGAACATCAACTTTGAGGACAAAATGTTCACTTGCTGCCTAATATATCCCACCCACTAACAGGTGCCATGATGAGGAGATCATCAGTGTTACTTCCTGTCAATGGTTATAATGTTATGCCTGATCGGTGTATTACAGTCAGTTTAATGCTCTGCAGAAATATTTAAGGTTGTCATGAAAAAATGGTTTTGTGTCTCTTGTTTTTGTGTCTTTTGTTTTATTTCCTATTTCATAGCAGTAAGAGGAAATGAATTATTCAGTCGTGAAAGTGTATTTTAGGATTTAATGTATTTTGTTTTAATAATGAAGTATTTTATAAAGAATTGTTTTATAAAGAAGTTTGTCAGCTTGAGCAGTTCTGTCAAATTCATGCACATAAAGGCAGGCAGTGGCTCTAGTCATTATAATACTGACTCTGTGTAAAGGTAATGTACACTATATTGCCAAAAGTATTCCCTCACCCATCCAAATAATCAGAATCAGGTGTTCCAATCACTTCCATGGTCACAGGTGTATAAAATCAAGCACCTAGGCATGCAGACTGTTTTTACAAACATTTGTGAAAGAATGGGTCGCTCTCAGGAGCTCAGTGAATTCCAGCGTGGAACTGTGATAGGATGCCACCTGTGCAACAAATCCAGTCGTGAAATTTCCTCGCTCCTAAATATTCCACAGTCAACTGTCAGCTGTATTATAAGAACGTGGAAGTGTTTGGGAACGACAGCAACTCAGCCACGAAGTGGTAGGCCACGTAAACTGACGGAGCGGGGTCAGCGGATGCTGAGGCACATAGTGCGAAGAGGTCACCAACTTTCTGCAGAGTCAATCGCTACAGACCTCCAAACTTCATGTGGCCTTCAGATTAGCTCAAGAACAGTGCGCAGAGAGCTTCATGGAATGGGTTTCCATGGCCGAGCAGCTGCATCCAAGCCATACATCACCAAGTGCAATGCAAAGCGTCGGATGCAGTGGTGTAAAGCACGCCGCCACTGGACTCTAGAGCAGTGGAGACGCGTTCTCTGGAGTGACGAATCGCGCTTCTCCATCTGGTAATCTGATGGACGAGTCTGGGTTTGGCGGTTGCCAGGAGAACGGTTCTTGTCTGACTGCATTGTGCCAAGTGTAAAGTTTGGTGGAGGGGGGATTATGGTGTGGGGTTGTTTTTCAGGAGCTGGGCTTGGCCCCTTAGTTCCAGTGAAAGGAACTCTGAATGCTTCAGCATACCAAGACATTTTGGACAATTCCATGCTCCCAACTTTGTGGGAACAGTTTGGAGCTGGCCCCTTCCTCTTCCAGCATGACTGTGCACCAGTGCACAAAGCAAGGTCCATAAAGACATGGATGACAGAGTCTGGTGTGGAGGAACTTGACTGGCCTGCACAGAGTCCTGACCTCAACCCGATAGAACACCTTTGGGATGAATTAGAGCGGAGACTGAGAGCCAGGCCTTCTCGTCCAACATCAGTGTGTGACCTCACAAATGCGCTTCTGGAAGAATGGTCAAAAATTCCCATAAACACACTCCTAAACCTTGTGGACAGCCTTCCTAGAAGAGTTGAAGCTGTTATAGCTGCAAAGGGTGGACCGACGTCATATTGAACCCTATGGATTAGGAATGGGATGTCACTTAAGTTCATATGCGAGTCAAGGCAGGTGAGTGAATACTTTTGGCAATATAGTGTATGTCCTGTTAAAGCCCTAATGATGGAGAGAAGAAGGAAAAAAAACGAAAGGGTATGAGAGAGGAAAAATAAACTAATTAAGTAAAAAGTGTGGCAGCAAAAGAGGTGCATTGGAGAGAAATAAAGTGTGTGTGTGTGTGTGTGCAGATATCTTAATCAGCCATAAGATTAAAACCACTGAAGTATATTAGGCAGCATATATATTTGTTAGAACTTTGTGTTGGAATCATAAAAAATGGCCAAGTTCAAGGATCTGAGTGACCTGACTATGGTGAAGATTCAATGTCTGGGCCAGAGCATCTCCAAAACAGCCGGTCTTCTGGGGTGTTCCAATATGCAGTGGTCAATATCTACCAAAGAGGAACAACCAGGAATCTTGATGTTGTGCATGTGAGTGAAGGCGAGCCGGGCTGGTCAGATCCCACAGAAGAGGGCAAAGAAAGATTTCAGCAAACACAGTGTACAGGTCAGAGTGACTGTGCTGATCTGACCATCTAACAGCTTATCTAGCACCAACAACCATGTCACAGTTGAAGTCCCATGTTTGGTGTGAACATTAAGTAAATCTCTAGCCTTGTATCTGCATGATTGACTGGACAACTGCGTAAATGTGCAGGTGTTCCTATTAAAGTGGACGAAGAGAATCATACAGCTACTCGGTTTTATGATTATAAGCTGTATATGACCGCTTGTTCTGCATCATACAGACTGATCCTCATCTGCTTTAGACACGTGAACTGCGTGAACTGTGAACTGCGGTCAGATGCACGTGTGTAAAATTCCCATTTATTTAGAAAGCTTGTGCTTTGGCGCCCCCTAGTGGACTTTTTAACACATAACATTTAGAAGTTTAGCCAAAGCCTGTCTGAAATGAATAAAACGGGATAATTAAATATACATTAACATTAATAAAACTGAAATATTACACCATGATAGGAATATGTTGTTTCTAACGCTAAATGATCAGTGTATAGGTTTGTTGTACATTGTTATGCCGTGTTTATGGCTTTGTAGTTGTCACGCTGGCTTATTTATATCTAAGATTTATTTATGTTATTGTTGGAAATCGAGTTGCGAATATTAAACTCACCGCATTTGGAGTAGTCTCCGTGGTCATATTTAATATACATTAAATATATGTTAAAAAAAAAAAAATGAAAAGTGTTATTCGTTGTCGGCAGGATTCGAACCTGCGCGGGGAGACCCCAATGGATTTCTAGTCCATCGCCTTAACCACTCGGCCACGACAACTCGATATTGGACGGTCTACAGTGGACGTTCAAGAAGGCATGGTTATATACTGTTGTCGATTAGATATTGATGATGTGCTCGTTTTGTGTTAGACTATTTAGGATAAATAATTTATTTTTATGCTCGAAATAGGTCGCCACAGAATAATAACATAACTTTCCATCCTTTGTGAACTTGAATGTGCTTCGCCACCTTAAGCATACTGTTCACATAAAGTTTGATTGTTATATTTTATTTTATTTTAAAGTTTATTACAACTATGTATATAATTGTTAGCTAACTAGACTAAGTAGTCATAATAATGGTTCCGTGAAGTATTTGAGTACCGAGGGTGATGGTAGATTAGCTTTTACTTATACGTACAGAAACGACAGGAAACTTGAACGCACCTTTAACTACTTTTCCTAGAGGCAGACAGCACCCTGCTGTTGATTACTTTCCTACTACAGCACAGCACAATTGTTATAATTAAGGCCTAGTTCCTTATTTCTGTAGTAGATGAAGCTGGGTGAAAGTTGTTTAGTGAACAAAATAAACGGTGTGACATTTTATAAAATGTAAACCGTGGCTACAAAATAATATTTCTTGTTACTAAGTATTGTTTAATGTGCTACTGTGGACTATATTCTGAACCACACTATAGCCTGTACACACCTAAAGATAATTATTTTCCTATAATAGAAAGTTGCACTGATGTATTCCTCTTAAACCACAATCCACATGCAGTCGGCTTGTTCATTTTTGTTATAAACAGTCCTTCTCAACATTTTTTAAGCCAATAAGACAAAAATGCAGCTCCACACAAATTCTTCTGTCCAAAAGACTTCAAAAAGTCCCATAAAGCTAAAGGAAATGATTCATCTCAAATTTCTGACACTAAGGATTTCTACCATTAAAGTTAAATAAACTTCTACTTCTCTAATGTTGTGGTACATGCTGTAGAAAACGTCTAATTTCCATACAACATCTTCCTTATTTTGCTAACATGTCACTGCAGTATGACCTTAAATGGTTCTAGCTTGGCCTAAAATCCTCTTCAGACTGCAGTTTAATGTTTGTTTGTTTTTTGGTGGCTCGAGATGTTTTATTACTCTAAACAGTGATAGACTGATTCTAATAGCAAAATTATGCCGTTTATACAAAAACTCTATGAAGAAGACTTTAGAACAGACTGCCATGGGTTTTTGGTGGTTCAAGATGTTTAACCTTCTGAATATTGATCAGAATGTCGCCTCATACAGAGAAAATATATGGTTATGCAGCATGCTGATACTTTTAATGGTGAAGATGACTTTGTCCACATTTTAGGAAGTACCTGTACAGCACCCTGACCTCAACTCCTCTGTTATTATAACCTTCAACTCCAAAGACTTCCCAAAAGAGTGGAGGTCATAATAGCAGCAATTATGAAATGAGATGTGATCTGAAGATGATGGTCAGGTGTTCATATTTTTGGCCATATAGTGTATTATGACTTTTGAGTATGATGAGGACTTTGAGCAAAGTTCTCCTCGAGACAAATGATCCTAATTCTGTGATTTTAAGCCTTGTCTCTGGATGTGGAGTGAGGGTCCATGCAAAACATTATATTTGGATTGTTTTCCTGTTACTGTACAGATTAAACCACAGACCAGTGAGAGTGCAGAAGATGACACTCAACTGTACTTTCACCAAGATGAAGCATAACTAACGTTTTTGCTTTATTTCTTTTCGGCTTGTTCCCTTCATGTACCGAGTTCACGGTGTTTATCGCAAAACATGAGATCTTTACTGTTAAAAACAGTAAATAAGTCACATTTGCAGCTCAGAACTGGACGTCTACAGGATGTAAATAGACCAAATCAGCGCCTACTACTATGGTCAATAATTTTGTGGTGTCACGTGACGCCACAGAAAGTTCATTGTAGAGCGCGACACGTGACCTCGCATAACTACGTCTAGTGTTATTTTTCCACCCGCATTCACTCAAATCCCGCCTCTTGCGCCACGATTGGTTAGTATTCATAACCAATCCGCTGAATGGACAAGGTTAACTACAAACGAATCAGCTGCACAGAAGGCGGGAGGGTTCTAGCCAATCATATTGTAGAAGGCGGGATCGTGTGGAATACGGGTGGAGAACAAAATAACGCACGAGCTGGAGAAGGCCTTCTGCTGTTTTCAGTAGGGAAAGAGGGGAAGAAAAATGGCGGCTGTGTGCGACCCGGAGCGGGACACCGGCCATTCCGCTCGAGCTTTCGCCCGTTAATTGAGTCCGCTGCTTTGTCGGACTTTTGGAAAGAAGTTTATGGGAGGGTGGACTCGGAGTTTATTGAGAATTGCGTGCTTTTGTGAGATTTCCTTCCTGTAAGACTCGTGGCGCGAAAGAAGGCTGTAAATAAAGAGAAAACAATAATAAAACAGTGTAACATATCCTTTTCCAAAAAAAATGAGAGGAAGAAGAGGCAGAGCGGCTGCTCGGGGACTAGTGCCGGATGAGGCATCTCCAGCGGCGGCGCGAGGGAGTCGAGGCGGCCGGGGCAGAGGCAGGGGTAGAGGCAGAGGCAGAGGACTGTGGACACTGGACACTGGGGTGGATGAAAACTACCAGCCATCGAAAAGGGGGCGACGGAGAGGAAGCTCGTTACCGAGGGGCAGAGGCAGCAGGGGTAAACGAGGAGGAAGAGGAGGAGGAGGTGGCAGAGGAGGAAGGCGCAAAACACTGAGCAAAATAATCTACGACGACCACGAGAGCAGCAACGAAGAGGAAGAGGACGCCGTGAGTTTACAGTCCGAGGAAGAAGAGGAAGACTTTTTCCGCCGCTCCGAAAAAGATGCGGATTATATAGAAGATGAAGACGATGAAGAGCATTTAGATGATGGTGATGATAATGGCTCCGACTATGTGGAGGAACTGCCGGACGAGGACGACGCGAGCTGCAGCAGCTTGCGGAGCCGGAGCAGCACCTGCGGCGACACACCGGGTAAGCGCGTGAAACGTTAGCTAGCAATGATTTCTACTTAACGTTAGCTTTTAAGCTAATGTTTTGGCTCATCACATTGTTAAAGGGCTTAGTGCGCATGCGTGGATTCGGGTCGCTCCCAATGCCAATCAGAGTTCCATCAATACCGTTATTTATTTTTTTTTCCCCCGTTCTGCACAAAAAGTTGGCAGCTTTGATCAAAATGGAGGCCGCTTGTGTTTATACCCTGAGATGCGGTGCATCAGCGTCTTCTGCTCCTGAGAGAGAGTTTCTGTGAATGTTTTTACAGCATGCAGCGTGGTCAGTTCTGCAGGGGAAAGTATTTTCAATGAATATTCAAAAAGTCGCTTGAGTTTTCCCTCCTATGACGTCATACGCTAATTTGAATATTAATTAGGTGATGGTTTGCAAATCAAAACTTGTTAGGGTGACTTCACACATTTTTAGGTCCGCCTCTTGAGTGAAATTGATTGAAAATTTTGCTTTGGTTTTTGTTTACTCACTATAAATGATTAAATGAAACAAAAGAGCGAAAGGAACTTTTACCTAAATAATGTGTAAAGCTCAAGCACATGCGGTAAAACACCTTTGTTTGTTGGTCAGAAATGTGGCGATACAAAAGAGTAAACAAATCTTTTCCAAGTGTTCGTAGAACTCACCTGAGCACGAACACACGGCCATAATCAGCGTAATACCACGAGTATAGACGTGACTGGTTAAAAACATTTTGTCTATTGCATCCTACTGTTATTTAGTGTTTGTCAAATCTCCAGAACACACAGCTACAGCTCTGACTCTTCATCATACGATCTTCATCCCAAAACACGACACGTTTTGTTC